>NC_074669.1:4506225-4711225 GCF_029448725.1 Salvelinus fontinalis
TCTAGTCACTTTACCCCTACCTAGAGTATACTGCTGCTAGTGTCTATTATCTATCCTGTTGTCGAGTCACTTTACCCCTACCTACAGTATACCGCTGCTACTGTCTATTATCTATGGTACTCCCCGTATTTAGCCATGGTATTACCTCGTTCCGCTGCACATCGGCTCGGTACTGGTACTCCCTGTGTATGCCATGTTATTTTCTACTTCCTGTATATAATGAAGGAAAAAGGAAACCGCACACTGCTCTTGATAGTATCACCGATATTTAATAAGCTTACGTATCGGCCACACGGCCTTCGTCAGAGCTCTGAGCAGTGTGAGCAGTGTGCGGTTTCCTTTTTCCTTCATCTTGTTCAATTGTTGCCATGCACCTGCAAATAAGATTGCTCAGATGTGCGAGTGCCTTTTGAGTTTTGTACTTCCTGTATATAGCCATGTTTTTTTTCTACTTCCTGTATATGGCCATGTTGTTTTCTACTTCCTGTATATAGCCATGTTATTTTCTACTTCCTTTATATAGCCATGTTATTTTCTACTTCCTGTATATGGCCATGTTATTTTCTACTTCCTGTATATAGCCATGTTATTTTTACTCCTTATTTTGTTTCGTTATTCAGTGTGTATTTATTCCTCGTGTCACCGTTCTAGTAGTTATTACATTTTTGACCTTTTCTTTAACTCTGCATTGTTGAAAAGGACCCGTAAGTAAGCATACGAAGCATGTGACAAATACAACTTGATTCGATTTATTTGCCATGTAGGGGTGTAGCTAACTGGAACAACACACTACTGTTTTACCATGTAGCGGTGTAGCTAACTACTGGAACTACACACTACTGTTTTACCATGTAGTGGTGTAGCTAACTACTGGAACTACACACTACTGTTTTACCATGTAGCGGTGTAGCTAACTACTGGAACTACACACTACTGTTTTACCATGTAGCGGAGCAGCTAACTACTGGACCTACACACTACTGTTTTACCATGTAGCGGTGTAGCTAACTACTGGAACTACACACTACTGTTTTACCATGTAGCGGTGTAGCTAACTACTGGAACTACACACTACTGTTTACCATGTATCGGTTTAGCTAACTACTGGAACTACACACTACTGTTTTACCATGTAGCGGTGTAGCTAACTACTGGAACTACACACTACTGTTTTACCGTGTAGCGGTGTAGCTAACTACTGTAACTACACACTACTGTTTTACCATGTAGCGGTGTAGCTAACCATATAGTGGACTACTCTTTCTTAAGGGTAAATTTAGTTCAGTAAACTATATTTTTCTTAAGGGTAGATTTAGTGTAGCTTAAATTCTTCTAATGAAAAAGTAAATGGTAGTTTGGTAAACTATGATTTCAGTGTAGCTTCCCCAACAGTGCCTAAACTTTATTAAAGTTACCTTACCTTTCCTCTCATTCAGGATGAGTTCCCCGTGGTCAATGACTTCCCTCCGGTGTTAAAGTGGAGGAGGAAGCCGTCCATTCCGTCCGTGTCCTCCTCTCTCCCGGATCTCCTTGGTAACTCCACCAGCAGTCGGAGTGCAGTGGACATCCCCTACCTACCTACGGAGGTTCCACTGACATTAAAGGGTAAGATCAGAGGTCAGCCCCACTCTATCATTAATCATCAAAGGGCGACAGCTAATCATTTCCTTGATGGAAAATTATTATTTTTTATTTATTTTTTCAAACACCTCCAGGCTACACTTGAATGTCTAAAAGCTGGACATGTTAGGATCTCTGTCAGGACTGAGTTTTAAATGGTGGACATGTTAGGATCTCTGTCAGGGCTGAGTTTTAAATGGTGGACATGTTAGGATCTCTGTCAGGACTGAGTTTTAAATGGTGGACATGTTAGGATCTCTGTCAGGACTGAGTTTTAAATGGTGGACATGTTAGGATCTCTATTTCAGGGCCGAGTTTTAAATGGTGGACATGTTAGGATCTCTATCAGGACTAAGTTTTAAATGGTGGACATGTTAAGATCTCTGTCAGGACTGAGTTTTAAATGGTGGACATGTTAGGATCTCTATCAGGACTAAGTTTTAAATGGTGGACATGTTAAGATCTCTGTCAGGACTGAGTTTTAAATGGTGGACATGTTTTGATCTCTGTCAGGACTGAGTTTTAAATGCTGGACATGTTAGGATCTCTGGGCTGAGTTTTAAATGGTGGACATGTTAGGATCTCTGTCAGGGCTGAGGTTAAAGCCTAAATCGTTGCGGACAATAACCTAACCCTTTTTCCAAGGTCAGATATTTTCACCCCCTTTATGGCCCAGGTTAGGATTAGAGTTATGGTTATCTGATCCTAGATCTGTGGCAACCTTTCATCCATCACTGTCGGCCCTATCACACACAGCCTGTCATATTTCTTTCTCTCACACACACACACGAGGTAACAGGCTCAGAATAGACCAAGCTTAGTTGGCTGCCTGTTGACTGTTATCCAACAATATTACATTGGCAACGTCAAGCTGGCTCAAACAGAAACAGGCTAACAGGTTAGCTCATCTAGGCTCTGTTTTGGTTCTCTATGTCTGACGTAGTCTCTCGTGACAGACTGGGTACTGGGATAATGCTTCACACAGAAGAGGACGAATAGCTTATTGGTTGATTGGTTGATGTCTCGTTCTTCTGCCACATGCTAGCTGTTTGCTAATGTAGCCATTGGAGTCATCTTCTGGGCCAAAAGGCCCACACTGATACAGGAAGTGGAGATCTATTGCTGTTGATTACCCAGCAGTCTATTCCTCACCAGTGTGCATAGAGCCACATACTGCACCTTCTTAAACCACCTGAACTCAGTTGATATTTGTTTTTTTAAATGTTAATTTAGTTTTGTCCCCCCTATTTCTTTGTTGTCCTTCTCCTGACTAGAGGAAGTGAGTTGTACAGGCTGTAGAAGTATGAGAGCTGCCCTCTGGGACGGCAGGAAAAACACAACCTGTTCTTCTTCTCAGATCATTACAAGCCCAGCTACTTGGAGTTTTCAGCAGGGTCCTGTTCATTAGGCACTAAATGGATATGGAAGAAAATAGACTGAAAGAGAGGGTCTACCTGGACTCCAAAAATGAACAATTATTTTACACACCATGTTACACTGTTTATACACACCGTGTATTTATATACTGTTATACACACCATGTTACCCTGTTTATACACACCATGTTACATTGTTTTATACACACCGTGTATTTCTATACTGTTATACACGTAAGTAGACTTACACAAACCTTGTCTCATAGGTGCCTATCTCCTGTTTCTGTAGTGTGATGCAGCTTGATGTAGAAGTACACCACCCTGGACAGGACGCTAGTCTATCTCCTGTTTCTGTAGTGTGAGGCAGCTTGAAGGTAGAAGTACACCACCCTGGACAGGACGCTAGTCTATCTCCTGTTTCTGTAGTGTGAGGCAGCTTGATGTAGAAGTACACCACCCTGGACAGGACGCTAGTCTATCTCCTGTTTCTGTAGTGTGAGGCAGCTTGAAGGTAGAAGTACACCACCCTGGACAGGACGCTAGTCTATCTCCTGTTTCTGTAGTGTGAGGCAGCTTGATGTAGAAGTACACCACCCTGGACAGGACGCTAGTCTATCTCCTGTTTCTGTAGTGTGATGCAGCTTGATGTAAAAGTACACCACCCTGGACAGGACGCTAGTCTATCTCCTGTTTCTGTAGTGTGATGCAGCTTGATGTAGAAGTACACCACCCTGGACAGGACGCTAGTCTATCTCCTGTTTCTGTAGTGTGAGGCAGCTTGATGTAGAAGTACACCACCCTGGACAGGACGCTAGTCTATCTCCTGTTTCTGTAGTGTGAGGCAGCTTGAAGGTAGAAGTACACCACCCTGGACAGGACGCTAGTCTATCTCCTGTTTCTGTAGTGTGAGGCAGCTTGATGTAGAAGTACACCACCCTGGACAGGACGCTAGTCTATCTCCTGTTTCTGTAGTGTGATGCAGCTTGATGTAGAAGTACACCACCCTGGACAGGACGCTAGTCTACCTCCTGTTTCTGTAGTGTGAGGCAGCTTGATGTAGAAGTACACCACCCTGGACAGGACGCTAGTCTATCTCCTGTTTCTGTAGTGTGAGGCAGCTTGAAGGTAGAAGTACACCACCCTGGACAGGACGCTAGTCTATCTCCTGTTTCTGTAGTGTGATGCAGCTTGATGTAGAAGTACACCACCCTGGACAGGACACTAGTCTATCTCCTGTTTCTGTAGTGTGAGGCAGCTTGAAGGTAGAAGTACACCACCCTGGACAGGACGCTAGTCTATCTCCTGTTTCTGTAGTGTGAGGCAGCTTGAAGGTAGAAGTACACCACCCTGGACAGGACGCTAGTCTGTCACAGGGCCTTACCACCAATCTATCTCCTTAATGCTGGGGTGACAAGTAGCCTAGAGGTTAGAGTGAGGTTAGGCTACTAGAGGTTAGAGTGAGGTTAGGCTACTAGAGTTTAGAGTGAGGTTAGGCTACTAGTGAGGTTAGGCTACTAGAGGTTAGAGTGAGGTTAGGCTACTAGTGAGGTTAGGCTACTAGTGAGGTTAGGCTACTAGTGAGGTTAGGCTACTAGTGAGGTTAGGCTACTAGAGGTTAGAGTGAGGTTAGGCTACTAGAGGTTAGAGTGAGGTTAGGCTACTAGAGGTTAGAGTGAGGTTAGGCTACTAGAGGTTAGAGTGAGGTTAGGCTACTAGAGGTTGGAGTGAGGTTAGGCTACTAGAGGTTGGAGTGAGGTTAGGCTACTAGAGGTTAGAGTGAGGTTAGGCTACTAGAGGTTAGAGTGAGGTTAGGCTACTAGAGGTTAGAGTGAGGTTAGGCTACTAGAGGTTAGAGTGAGGTTAGGCTACTAGAGGTTAGAGTGAGGTTAGGCTACTAGAGTTTAGAGTGAGGTTAGGCTACTAGAGGTTAGAGTGAGGTTAGGCTACTAGAGGTTAGAGTGAGGTTAGGCTACTAGAGGTTAGAGTGAGGTTAGGCTACTAGTGGGGTTAGGCTACTAGAGGTTAGAGTGAGGTTAGGCTACTAGTGGGGTTAGGCTACTAGAGGTTAGAGTGAGGTTAGGCTACTAGTGGGGTTAGGCTACTAGAGGTTAGAGTGAGGTTAGGCTACTAGAGGTTAGAGTGAGGTTAGGCTACTAGAGGTTAGAGTGAGGTTAGGCTACTAGTGAGGTTAGGCTACTAGAGGTTAGAGTGAGGTTAGGCTACTAGTGAGGTTAGAGTGAGGTTAGGCTACTAGTGAGGTTAGAGTGAGGTTAGGCTACTAGATGTTAGAGTGAGGTTAGGCTACTAGAGGTTAGAGTGAGGTTAGGCTACTAGAGGTTAGAGTGAGGTTAGGCTACTAGAGGTTAGAGTGAGGTTAGGCTACTAGAGGTTAGAGTGAGGTTAGGCTACTAGTGAGGTTAGGCTACTAGAGGTTAGAGTGAGGTTAGGCTACTAGATGTTAGAGTGAGGTTAGGCTACTAGATGTTAGAGTGAGGTTAGGCTACTAGAGGTTAGAGTGAGGTTAGGCTACTAGAGGTTAGAGTGAGGTTAGGCTACTAGATGTTAGAGTGAGGTTAGGCTACTAGATGTTAGAGTGAGGTTAGGCTACTAGTGAGATTAGGCTACTAGTGAGGTTAGGCTACTAGAGGTTAGAGTGAGGTTAGGCTACTAGATGTTAGAGTGAGGTTAGGCTACTAGATGTTAGAGTGAGGTTAGGCTACTAGTGAGGTTAGGCTACTAGTGAGGTTAGGCTACTAGAGGTTAGAGTGAGGTTAGGCTACTAGTGGGGTTAGGCTACTAGAGGTTAGAGTGAGGTTAGGCTACTAGAGGTTAGAGTGAGGTTAGGCTACTAGATGTTAGAGTGAGGTTAGGCTACTAGATGTTAGAGTGAGGTTAGGCTACTAGTGAGGTTAGGCTACTAGTGAGGTTAGGCTACTAGAGGTTAGAGTGAGGTTAGGCTACTAGAGGTTAGAGTGAGGTTAGGCTACTAGAGGTTAGAGTGAGGTTAGGCTACTAGAGGTTAGAGTGAGGTTAGGCTACTAGAGGTTAGAGTGAGGTTAGGCTACTAGTGAGGTTAGGCTACTAGAGGTTAGAGTGAGGTTAGGCTACTAGATGTTAGAGTGAGGTTAGGCTACTAGATGTTAGAGTGAGGTTAGGCTACTAGTGAGGTTAGGCTACTAGTGAGGTTAGGCTACTAGTGAGGTTAGGCTACTAGTGAGGTTAGGCTACTAGAGGTTAGAGTGAGGTTAGGCTACTAGAGGTTAGAGTGAGGTTAGGCTACTAGTGAGGTTAGGCTACTAGAGGTTAGAGTGAGGTTAGGCTACTAGATGTTAGAGTGAGGTTAGGCTACTAGATGTTAGAGTGAGGTTAGGCTACTAGAGGTTAGGCTACTAGTGAGGTTAGGCTACTAGTGAGGTTAGGCTACTAGATGTTAGAGTGAGGTTAGGCTACTAGAGGTTAGAGTGAGGTTAGGCTACTAGATGTTAGAGTGAGGTTAGGCTACTAGAGGTTAGAGTGAGGTTAGGCTACTAGAGGTTAGAGTGAGGTTAGGCTACTAGATGTTAGAGTGAGGTTAGGCTACTAGATGTTAGAGTGAGGTTAGGCTACTAGATGTTAGAGTGAGGTTAGGCTACTAGAGGTTAGAGTGAGGTTAGGCTACTAGTGAGGTTAGGCTACTAGAGGTTAGAGTGAGGTTAGGCTACTAGTGAGGTTAGGCTACTAGATGTTAGAGTGAGGTTAGGCTACTAGAGGTTAGAGTGAGGTTAGGCTACTAGTGAGGTTAGGCTACTAGATGTTAGAGTGAGGTTAGGCTACTAGAGGTTAGAGTGAGGTTAGGCTACTAGTGGGGTTAGGCTACTAGAGGTTAGAGTGAGGTTAGGCTACTAGTGGGGTTAGGCTACTAGAGGTTGGAGTGAGGTTAGGCTACTAGTGAGGTTAGGCTACTAGAGGTTAGAGTGAGGTTAGGCTACTAGAGGTTAGAGTGAGGTTAGGCTACTAGTGAGGTTAGGCTACTAGAGGTTAGAGTGAGGTTAGGCTACTAGTGAGGTTAGAGTGAGGTTAGGCTACTAGAGGTTAGAGTGAGGTTAGGCTACTAGAGGTTAGAGTGAGGTTAGGCTACTAGTGAGGTTAGAGTTAGGTTAGGCTACTAGTGAGGTTAGAGTGAGGTTAGGCTACTAGTGAGGTTAGAGTGAGGTTAGGCTACTAGTGAGGTTAGGCTACTAGTGAGGTTAGGCTACTAGTGAGGTTAGGCTACTAGATGTTAGAGTGAGGTTAGGCTACTAGAGGTTAGAGTGAGGTTAGGCTACTAGTGGGGTTAGGCTACTAGAGGTTAGAGTGAGGTTAGGCTACTAGATGTTAGAGTGAGGTTAGGCTACTAGATGTTAGAGTGAGGTTAGGCTACTAGAGGTTAGAGTGAGGTTAGGCTACTAGATGTTAGAGTGAGGTTAGGCTACTAGTGAGGTTAGGCTACTAGATGTTAGAGTGAGGTTAGGCTACTAGAGGTTAGAGTGAGGTTAGGCTACTAGTGAGGTTAGGCTACTAGTGAGGTTAGGCTACTAGTGAGGTTAGGCTACTAGTGAGGTTAGGCTACTAGTGAGGTTAGGCTACTAGATGTTAGAGTGAGGTTAGGCTACTAGTGAGGTTAGGCTACTAGTGAGGTTAGGCTACTAGATGTTAGAGTGAGGTTAGGCTACTAGTGAGGTTAGGCTACTAGTGAGGTTAGGCTACTAGTGAGGTTAGGCTACTAGTGAGGTTAGGCTACTAGAGGTTAGAGTGAGGTTAGGCTACTAGTGAGGTTAGGCTACTAGTGAGGTTAGGCTACTAGAGGTTAGAGTGAGGTTAGGCTACTAGAGGTTAGAGTGAGGTTAGGCTACTAGAGGTTAGAGTGAGGTTAGGCTACTAGATGTTAGAGTGAGGTTAGGCTACTAGAGGTTAGAGTGAGGTTAGGCTACTAGTGAGGTTAGGCTACTAGAGGTTAGAGTGAGGTTAGGCTACTAGAGGTTAGAGTGAGGTTAGGCTACTAGTGAGGTTAGGCTACTAGATGTTAGAGTGAGGTTAGGCTACTAGATGTTAGAGTGAGGTTAGGCTACTAGATGTTATAGTGAGGTTAGGCTACTAGATGTTAGAGTGAGGTTAGGCTACTAGATGTTAGAGTGAGGTTAGGCTACTAGTGAGGTTAGGCTACTAGTGAGGTTAGGCTACTAGAGGTTAGAGTGAGGTTAGGCTACTAGTGAGGTTAGGCTACTAGATGTTAGAGTGAGGTTAGGCTACTAGATGTTAGAGTGAGGTTAGGCTACTAGATGTTAGAGTGAGGTTAGGCTACTAGAGGTTAGAGTGAGGTTAGGCTACTAGAGGTTAGAGTGAGGTTAGGCTACTAGAGGTTAGAGTGAGGTTAGGCTACTAGATGTTAGAGTGAGGTTAGGCTACTAGAGGTTAGAGTGAGGTTAGGCTACTAGAGGTTAGAGTGAGGTTAGGCTACTAGTGAGGTTAGGCTACTAGAGGTTAGAGTGAGGTTAGGCTACTAGAGGTTGGAGTGAGGTTAGGCTACTAGTGAGGTTAGGCTACTAGAGGTTAGAGTGAGGTTAGGCTACTAGTGAGGTTAGGCTACTAGAGGTTAGAGTGAGGTTAGGCTACTAGAGGTTAGAGTGAGGTTAGGCTACTAGTGAGGTTAGGCTACTAGATGTTAGAGTGAGGTTAGAGTGAGGTTAGGCTACTAGAGGTTAGAGTGAGGTTAGGCTACTAGAGGTTAGAGTGAGGTTAGGCTACTAGTGAGGTTAGGCTACTAGAGGTTAGAGTGAGGTTAGGCTACTAGAGGTTGGAGTGAGGTTAGGCTACTAGTGAGGTTAGGCTACTAGAGGTTAGAGTGAGGTTAGGCTACTAGTGAGGTTAGGCTACTAGAGGTTAGAGTGAGGTTAGGCTACTAGAGGTTAGAGTGAGGTTAGGCTACTAGTGAGGTTAGGCTACTAGATGTTAGAGTGAGGTTAGAGTGAGGTTAGGCTACTAGAGGTTAGAGTGAGGTTAGGCTACTAGAGGTTAGAGTGAGGTTAGGCTACTAGAGGTTAGAGTGAGGTTAGGCTACTAGAGGTTAGAGTGAGGTTAGGCTACTAGAGGTTAGAGTGAGGTTAGGCTACTAGAGGTTAGAGTGAGGTTAGGCTACTAGAGGTTAGAGTGAGGTTAGGCTACTAGATGTTAGAGTGAGGTTAGGCTACTAGAGGTTAGGCTACTAGAGGTTAGAGTGAGGTTAGGCTACTAGAGGTTAGAGTGAGGTTAGGCTACTAGTGAGGTTAGGCTACTAGAGGTTAGAGTGAGGTTAGGCTACTAGAGGTTAGAGTGAGGTTAGGCTACTAGATGTTAGAGTGAGGTTAGGCTACTAGTGAGGTTAGGCTACTAGAGGTTAGAGTGAGGTTAGGCTACTAGATGTTAGAGTGAGGTTAGGCTACTAGATGTTAGAGTGAGGTTAGGCTACTAGAGGTTAGAGTGAGGTTAGGCTACTAGAGGTTAGAGTGAGGTTAGGCTACTAGTGAGGTTAGGCTACTAGATGTTAGAGTGAGGTTAGGCTACTAGATGTTAGAGTGAGGTTAGGCTACTAGAGGTTAGAGTGAGGTTAGGCTACTAGAGGTTAGAGTGAGGTTAGGCTACTAGATGTTAGAGTGAGGTTAGGCTACTAGTGAGGTTAGGCTACTAGAGGTTAGAGTGAGGTTAGGCTACTAGTGAGGTTAGGCTACTAGATGTTAGAGTGAGGTTAGGCTACTAGTGAGGTTAGGCTACTAGTGAGGTTAGGCTACTAGATGTTAGAGTGAGGTTAGGCTACTAGTGAGGTTAGGCTACTAGATGTTAGAGTGAGGTTAGGCTACTAGATGTTAGAGTGAGGTTAGGCTACTAGTGAGGTTAGGCTACTAGAGGTTAGAGTGAGGTTAGGCTACTAGAGGTTAGAGTGAGGTTAGGCTACTAGAGGTTAGAGTGAGGTTAGGCTACTAGAGGTTAGAGTGAGGTTAGGCTACTAGATGTTAGAGTGAGGTTAGGCTACTAGATGTTAGAGTGAGGTTAGGCTACTAGAGGTTAGAGTGAGGTTAGGCTACTAGAGGTTAGAGTGAGGTTAGGCTACTAGAGGTTAGAGTGAGGTTAGGCTACTAGATGTTAGAGTGAGGTTAGGCTACTAGATGTTAGAGTGAGGTTAGGCTACTAGTGAGGTTAGAGTGAGGTTAGGCTACTAGATGTTAGAGTGAGGTTAGGCTACTAGATGTTAGAGTGAGGTTAGGCTACTAGATGTTAGAGTGAGGTTAGGCTACTAGATGTTAGAGTGAGGTTAGGCTACTAGTGAGGTTAGAGTGAGGTTATTCTACTAGATGTTAGAGTGAGGTTAGGCTACTAGATGTTAGAGTGAGGTTAGGCTACTAGTGAGGTTAGGCTACTAGATGTTAGAGTGAGGTTAGGCTACTAGAGGTTAGAGTGAGGTTAGGCTACTAGATGTTAGAGTGAGGTTAGGCTACTAGAGGTTAGAGTGAGGTTAGGCTACTAGAGGTTAGAGTGAGGTTAGGCTACTAGTGAAGTTAGAGTGAGGTTAGGCTACTAGATGTTAGAGTGAGGTTAGGCTACTAGAGGTTAGAGTGAGGTTAGGCTACTAGTGAGGTTAGGCTACTAGAGGTTAGAGTGAGGTTAGGCTACTAGATGTTAGAGTGAGGTTAGGCTACTAGAGGTTAGAGTGAGGTTAGGCTACTATTAGGTTAATTGATACAGTGTTATTTGGGATTGGATTTGGGTTATTGATACAGTGTTATTTGGGATTGGATTTGGGTTATTGATACAGTGTTATTTGGGATTGGATTTGGGTTATGGATACAGTGTTATTTGGGATTGGATTTGGGTTATTGATACAGTGTTATTTGGGATTTGATTTGGGTTATTAATACAGTGTTATTTGGGATTGGATTTGGGTTTATTGATACAGTGTTATTTGGGATTTGATTTGGGTTATTAATACAGTGTTATTTGGGATTGGATTTGGGTTTATTGATACAGTGTTATTTGGGATTGGATTTGGGTTATTGATACAGTGTTATTTGGGATTGGATTTGGGTTATTGATACAGTGTTATTTGGGATTGGATTTGGGTTATTGATACAGTGTTATTTAGGATTGGATTTGGGTTATTGATACAGTGTTATTTGGGATTGGATTTGGGTTTATTGATACAGTGTTATTTGGGATTGGATTTGGGTTATTGATACAGTGTTATTTGGGATTGGATTTGGGTTATTGATACAGTGTTATTTGGAATTGGATTTGGGTTTATTGATACAGTGTTATTTGGGATTGGATTTGGGTTATTGATACAGTGTTATTTGGAATTGGATTTGGGTTATTGATACAGTGTTATTTGGGATTGGATTTGGGTTATTGATACAGTGTTATTTGGGATTGGATTTGGGTTTGGGTTTATTGATACAGTGTTATTTGGGATTGGATTTGGGTTATTGATACAGTGTTATTTGTGTTGTTCATTGGATTCGTTCTGGCATTTTTAGATTTGTTGATTTTAGTTATTATTTATTATTTGTTTACTTGTTACTGTTAGGAGACAGTAACACATGTATTTTGCTTCACCCTATAACATCTGCTGTGTTGTGTGCAGAGCGGAGTCTGGAGACAGGGAAGATCCTCCGGACAGAGCCAGTACCACAACTGGGCCACATGGAGTACCAGCTGCTCAAGTTCTTCATCCTGCTGTGAGTACGGGACGGACCAACCTGGTCCCAGATCTGTTTCTACTCTCGTGGAATGCCGCAGAGTTTCCCCACACTCGCTCCTAGTGACCCCAACGTTTAGTTTTTTTTGCCCTAGAAAGACACAGCTGATTTAAATAATCAAAGTTTAATGATTAGTTTGTTATTTGAATCAGTGTTAGGACAACTGATTTGAATGTAGTGTTAGGACAACAAAAAACTAAACTTGTCCCGCTTAGGGTCCCCGGGACCGAGTTTGGAAAACACTCGGCTAAGGCATCTCTCATTGTATTATACACATACTGTCATACTGCCACCTGCTGGCCGTAATTATTTTCACACGTTCATATTACACTTAGCTATTACACTGACATATTACATATCAACCTATGAGTTGAGAAATGGATCATTGGTGGAGTATAGGCCTACTGTGGATACCTATACCCCTATACCCCAGGCCCATGTTGGCCACGGTTAAGGACATACATTGTAGATTCATAATATTACATTGTATTTTATTATACCCTCTAAACTTATTCCACCCCTTGGACAAAATGAGTTTCATCTGATGCTGTTAATAGTATATATATTTATATTTTGAAGTGCCTCCACTGACCCCACTTTGAGAACCCCTGTGGTAAACAATGTGGTCATTGTGCGGGTGTCTGTCTCCTTCAGTATCGTCCTGCTCGTCATGTCCTCCTGTTACCTGGCCTTCCGTGTGTGTTGTCTAGAGCAGCAGCTGTCCTTCCTCAACACACATCCCACAATGCCCATGAGAGAGAGGTGAGGGACACACACACACACACACACACACACACACACACACACACACACACACACACACACACACACACACACACACACACACACACACACACACACACACACACACACACAAGAGAGAGGTAAGTGTGTATCTTCACTCTTTCACACATATACACACTTCCTCTGTTTGACCCATGAGCGTCACCTTTGTCCCCCAGTTCCTTTGAGCTCATTTCCCATCTCAACACAGGGCTGAATGCTTAGAGCTCATTTCCCATCTCAACACAGGGCTGAATGCTTAGAGCTCATTTCCCATCTCAACACAGGGCTGAATGCTTAGAGCTCATTTCCCATCTCAACACAGGGCTGAATGCTTAGAGCTCATTTCCCATCTCAACACAGGGCTGAATCCTTTGAGCTCATTTCCCATCTCAACACAGGGCTGAATCCTTTGAGCTCATTTCCCATCTTTTTTTTATTATTATTTTTTTTTTTATCCCATTTTCCCCCCAATTTTCGTGATATCCAATCGCTAGTAATTACTACCTTGTCTCTTCGCTACAACTCCCGTACGGGCTCGGGAGAGACGAAGGTCGAAAGCCATGCGTCCTCCGAAGCACAACCCAACCAGCCGTACTGCTTCTTAACACAGCGCGCCTCCAACCCGGAAGCCAGCCGCACCAATGTGTCGGAGGAAACACCGTGTACCTGGCCCCCTTGGTTAGCGCGCACTGCGCCCGGCCCGCCACAGGAGTCGCTGGAGCGCGATGAGACAAGGATATCCCTACCGGCCAAACCCTCCCTACCCCGGACGACGCTATGCCAATTGTGCGTCGCCCCACGGACCTCCCGGTCGCGGCCGGCTGCGACAGAGCCTGGGCGCGAACCCAGAGACTCTGGTGGCGCAGTTAGCACTGCGATGCAGTGCCCTAGACCACTGCGCCACCCGGGAGGCCCTCATTTCCCATCTCAACACAGGGCTGAATGCTTTGAGCTAATTTCCCATAGCAACACAGGGCTGAATCCTTCGAGCTAATTTCCCATAGCAACACAGGGCTGAATGTTTGCTGTATAGTCATATTTTATTAGATAAAACATTGCTTCCCCACTTCGAGAGGAGATATTGCTGTTGCTATGCCAACGTGCATGTTTGTCTCTTCCCAGGTAACACTTGCTGCATGCTGCGTCAACATTGGACAGATGGTCTGTCAGTCACGGAGGTTCTCCTGGCGATTGGGCAAACAGAGACTCTGTTTGTTTATCTGTTCACTCTGTCCCACCCTGTAGGTGTGGAGAAGTGCCCTGCTGGTTCAATGAAAAGACAATGACTTGAGAAAATCCAAGACCTGAAGCCAAAACTGCAGTTAAATAGACAGTCCAATAGGGGGTGCCAGAGAGACAAGAATCCTCTTGTCGCTCCCTAGAAAGACTATGGACTGCAGACAAAAGACTGGAATGGAAGGAGGAGGATAGAGGAGGATTGGAAGTAGACGACTACAGAGTAGGTATCAATGGGACAGTGCCAACGGAGTTCACCTGACCTTTGACCTCAATGTCCTTGTTTTACTCAGATTCTGCCAAGGAACTTTACAATACCAGTCAACTGATCAGACACTTCCGCGTCCAGGATTTTAGAGACAGAGCCTTTTGTCAGAGACAGAGCCTTTTGTCAGACAAACAGAGCCTGTTGTCAGACAATCAGAGCCTGTTGTCAGAGACAGAGCCTGTTGTCAGACAAACAGAGCCTGTTGTCAGAGACAGAGCCTGTTGTCAGAGACAGAGCCTGTTGTCAGAGACAGAGCCTGTTGTCAGAGACAGAGACGTTGTCAGAGACAGAGCCTGTTGACAGAGCCTGTTGTCAGAGACAGAGCCTGTTGTCAGACAAACAGAGCCTGTTGTCAGAGACAGAGCCTGTTGTCAGACAAACAGAGCCTGTTGACAGAGACGTTTTCAACAGGAATAAACTGTACCCAGTAGGAGAGTTGCTACGAGAGAGACTGAAAAAAGATTGAATATGAGAAGGCATTCCGATCAGGAACTCAACCTGACCTGGTCAACCATTTCCAACCGTAGCCCACCTTGCAGTGTTTACTGAGCATGGTCACTGAGACATAACCACTCCTGAAACACTAAGGAAAAATAGAAACCATTCCAATGGACACTATTATCAGAGGTTTAACATTTCTGTCAGAATTTGAAGATGCTGTGCTAGAGTTATAGCTGTCTTGTCATGCCAACTGAAAACATGATACTGTGTGTGTCAGGTGAGGTTGTGAAAGTGTGTATGTATGTGTGTGTCTTGTGTGTGTTTGAGTGTATTAACCATTATTTGTGTGACTTAACAAGTGGCTAGGACTGTCTCAAGGTAGTTGGTAGCTTCTCCATCTGATAAGCCATGACGTCTGCGTCATGTCATGTAATACTAGATATTGACTGAATTGTATAGGGATTGTCTGTGACACTGTGTTGGATGGAGTGGAACATTGGAAGTGAACTGCGAGAAAGCAGTGAAAGTATTCAGAGAGAGAGAGGAAAGAAAGACAGAGACAGAGAGACAGAGAGACAGGAGACAGAGAGAAAGAGAGCGAGAGAGAGAGAGGGGGAGAGAGAGACGAGACAGAGAGAGAGAGAGAGAGACAGAGAGGAGACAGAGAGTAGAGAGAAAGAGAGCGAGAGAAAGAAAGAGAGGGAGAGAGAGAGAGAGAGGGGAGACAGACAGAGAAAGAGACTCAGGTTGACAATGAATGTCGTTGCTGTCCACTAGCCCTAATGTTCCATGAGGTGGAGGTGTGTACTACAAATATTATACTATTCCATGTGGAGGAGGTGTGTACTATAAATATTGTAATATTCCATGAGGAGGAGGTGTGTACTGTAAATATTATAATATTCCATGAGGAGGAGGTGTGGACTATAAATATTATAATGTTCCAAGAGGAGGAGGTGTGTACTATAAATATTATATTGTTCCATGAGGAGGAGTTGTGTACTATAAATATTATACTATTCCATGAGGAGGAGGTGTGTACTATAAATATTATATTGTTCAATGAGGAGGCGGTGAGTACTATAAATATTATAATATGCCATGAGGAGGAGGTGTGTACTATAAATATTATAATATTCCATGAGGAGGTGTGTATTATAAATATTATAATATGCCATGAGGAGGAGGTGTGTACTATAAATATTATATTGTTCAATGAGGAGGAGGTGTGTATTATAAATATTATAATATTCCATGAGGAGGAGGTGTGTACTATAAATATTATAATATGCCATGAGGAGGAGGTGTGTACTATAAATATTATAATGTTCCATGAGGAGGAGGTGTGTACTATAAATATTATAATATGCCATGAGGAGGAGGTGTGTATTATAAATATTATACTATTCCAAGAGGAGGAGGTGTGTACTATAAATATTATAATATTCCATGTGGAGGAGGTGTGTACTATAAATATTATAATATTCCATGAGGAGGAGGTGTGTACTATAAATATTATAATATTCCATGAGGAGCTGTACTATAAATATTATAATATTCCATGAGGATGAGGTGTGTACTATAAATATTATAATATTCCATGAGGAGGAGGTGTGTACTATAAATATTATAATATTCCATGAGGAGGAGGTGTGTACTATAAATATTATAATATTCCATGAGGAGGAGGTGTGTACTATAAATATTATAATATTCCATGAGGAGGAGGTGTGTACTATAAATATTATAATATTCCATGAGGAGGAGGTGTGTACTATAAATATTATAATATTCCATGAGGAGGAGGTGTGTGCTATAAATATTATAATATTCCATGAGGAGCTGTACTATAAATATTATAATATTCCATGAGGAGGAGGTGTGTACTATAAATATTATAATATGCCATGAGGAGGAGGTGTGTACTATAAATATTATAATATTCCATGAGGAGGAGGTGTGTACTATAAATATTATAATGTTCCATGAGGAGGAGGTGTGTACTATAAATATTATAATATTCCATGAGGAGGAGGTGTGTACTATAAATATTATAATGTTCCATGAGGAGGAGGTGTGTACTATAAATATTATAATGTTCCATGAGGAGGAGGTGTGTACTATAAATATTATAATGTTCCATGAGGAGGAGGGGTGTATTATAAATATTATAATGTTCCATGAGGAGGAGGTGTGTACTATAAATATTATAATATTCCATGAGGAGGAGGTGTGTACTATAAATATTATAATGTTCCATGAGGAGGAGGTGTGTACTATAAATATTATAATATGCCATGAGGAGGAGGTGTGTACTATAAATATTATAATGTTCCATGAGGAGGAGGTGTGTACTATAAATATTATAATATGCCATGAGGAGGAGGTGTGTACTATAAATATTATAATATGCCATGAGGAGGAGGTGTGTACTATAAATATTATAATGTTCCATGAGGAGGAGGTGTGTACTATAAATATTATAATGTTCCATGAGGAGGAGGTGTGTACTATAAATATTATAATGTTCCATGAGGAGGAGGTGTGTACTATAAATATTATAATGTTCAATGAGGAGGAGGTGTGTACTATAAATATTATAATGTTCAATGAGGAGGAGGTGTGTACTATAAATATTATAATGTTCAATGAGGAGGAGGTGTGTATTATAAATATTATAATGTTCAATGAGGAGGAGGTGTGTACTATAAATATTATAATGTTCAATGAGGAGGAGGTGTGTATTATAAATATTATAATGTTCCATGAGGAGGAGGTGTGTATTATAAATATTATAATGTTCCATGAGGAGGAGGGGTGTACTATAAATATTATAATGTTCCATGAGGAGGAGGGGTGTACTATAAATATTATAATGTTCCATGAGGAGGAGGGGTGTATTATAAATATTATAATGTTCCATGAGGAGGAGGTGTGTACTATAAATATTATAATGTTCCATGAGGAGGAGGGGTGTACTATAAATATTATAATGTTCCATGAGGAGGAGGGGTGTACTATAAATATTATAATGTTCCATGAGGAGGAGGTGTGTACTATAAATATTATAATGTTCCATGAGGAGGAGGTGTGTACTATAAATATTATAATGTTCCATGAGGAGGAGGGGTGTACTATAAATATTATAATGTTCCATGAGGAGGAGGGGTGTACTATAAATATTATAATGTTCCATGAGGAGGAGGGGTGTACTATAAATATTATAATGTTCCATGAGGAGGAGGGGTGTACTATAAATATTATAATGTTCCATGAGGAGGAGGGGTGTACTATAAATATTATAATGTTCCATGAGGAGGAGGTGTGTACTATAAATATTATAATGTTCAATGAGGAGGAGGTGTGTATTATAAATATTATAATGTTCAATGAGGAGGAGGTGTGTACTATAAATATTATAATGTTCAATGAGGAGGAGGTGTGTATTATAAATATTATAATGTTCCATGAGGAGGAGGTGTGTATTATAAATATTATAATGTTCCATGAGGAGGAGGGGTGTACTATAAATATTATAATGTTCCATGAGGAGGAGGGGTGTACTATAAATATTATAATGTTCCATGAGGAGGAGGGGTGTATTATAAATATTATAATGTTCCATGAGGAGGAGGTGTGTACTATAAATATTATAATGTTCCATGAGGAGGAGGGGTGTACTATAAATATTATAATGTTCCATGAGGAGGAGGGGTGTACTATAAATATTATAATGTTCCATGAGGAGGAGGTGTGTACTATAAATATTATAATGTTCCATGAGGAGGAGGTGTGTACTATAAATATTATAATGTTCCATGAGGAGGAGGGGTGTACTATAAATATTATAATGTTCCATGAGGAGGAGGGGTGTACTATAAATATTATAATGTTCCATGAGGAGGAGGGGTGTACTATAAATATTATAATGTTCCATGAGGAGGAGGGGTGTACTATAAATATTATAATGTTCCATGAGGAGGAGGGGTGTACTATAAATATTATAATGTTCCATGAGGAGGAGGTGTGTACTATAAATATTATAATGTTCCATGAGGAGGAGGGGTGTACTATAAATATTATAATGTTCCATGAGGAGGAGGGGTGTACTATAAATATTATAATGTTCCATGAGGAGGAGGGGTGTACTATAAATATTATAATGTTCCATGAGGAGGAGGGGTGTACTATAAATATTATAATGTTCCATGAGGAGGAGGTGTGTACTATAAATATTATAATGTTCCATGAGGAGGAGGGGTGTACTATAAATATTATAATGTTCCATGATGAGGAGGTGTGTATTATAAATATTATAATATTCCATGAGGAGGAGGTGTGTACTATAAATATTATAATGTTCCATGAGGTGAAGGTGTGTACTATAAATATTATAATGTTCCATGATGAGGAGGTGTGTATTATAAATATTATAATATGCCATGAGGAGGAGGGGTGTACTATAAATATTATAATGTTCCATGAGGAGGAGGTGTGTACTATAAATATTATAATGTTCCATGAGGAGGAGGTGTGTACTATAAATATTATAATGTTCCATGAGGAGGAGGTGTGTACTATAAATATTATAATGTTCCATGAGGAGGAGGGGTGTACTATAAATATTATAATGTTCCATGAGGAGGAGGTGTGTACTATAAATATTATAATGTTCCATGAGGAGGAGGTGTGTACTATAAATATTATAATGTTCCATGAGGAGGAGGGGTGTACTATAAATATTATAATGTTCCATGAGGAGGAGGTGTGTACTATAAATATTATAATGTTCCATGAGGAGGAGGTGTGTACTATAAATATTATAATGTTCCATGAGGAGGAGGGGTGTACTATAAATATTATAATGTTCCATGAGGAGGAGGTGTGTACTATAAATATTATAATGTTCCATGAGGAGGAGGGGTGTACTATAAATATTATAATGTTCCATGAGGAGGAGGGGTGTACTATAAATATTATAATGTTCCATGAGGAGGAGGGGTGTACTATAAATATTATAATGTTCCATGAGGAGGAGGGGTGTACTATAAATATTATAATGTTCCATGAGGAGGAGGTGTGTACTATAAATATTATAATGTTCCATGAGGAGGAGGGGTGTACTATAAATATTATAATGTTCCATGATGAGGAGGTGTGTATTATAAATATTATAATATTCCATGAGGAGGAGGTGTGTACTATAAATATTATAATGTTCCATGAGGTGAAGGTGTGTACTATAAATATTATAATGTTCCATGATGAGGAGGTGTGTATTATAAATATTATAATATGCCATGAGGAGGAGGGGTGTACTATAAATATTATAATGTTCCATGAGGAGGAGGTGTGTACTATAAATATTATAATGTTCCATGAGGAGGAGGTGTGTACTATAAATATTATAATGTTCCATGAGGAGGAGGTGTGTACTATAAATATTATAATGTTCCATGAGGAGGAGGTGTGTACTATAAATATTATAATGTTCCATGAGGAGGAGGTGTGTACTATAAATATTATAATGTTCCATGAGGAGGAGGTGTGTACTATAAATATTATAATGTTCCATGAGGTGAAGGTGTGTACTATAAATATTATAATGTTCCATGAGGTGAAGGTGTGTACTATAAATATTATAATGTTCCAAGAGGAGGAGGTGTGTACTATAAATATTATAATGTTCCATGAGGTGAAGGTGTGTACTATAAATATTATAATGTTCCATGAGGAGGAGGTGTGTACTATAAATATTATAATGTTCCATGAGGTGAAGGTGTGTACTATACATTTTTTTATATTCCATGTGGAGGTGTGTACCATACATATTATAATATTCCATGATAAGGAGGTGTGTATTATAAATATTATAATATTCCATGAGGAGGGGGTGTGTACTATAAATATTATAATATTCCATGAGGAGGAGGGGTGTATTATAAATATTATAATATTCCATGAGGAGGGGGTGTGTACTATAAATATTATAATATTCCATGAGGAGGAGGGGTGTATTATAAATATTATAATATTCCATGATAAGGAGGTGTGTATTATAAATATTATAATATTCCATGATGAGGAGGTGTGTATTATAAATATTATAATGTTCCATGAGGAGGAGGTGTGTACTATAAATATTATAATATTCCATGATAAGGAGGTGTGTATTATAAATATTATAATATTCCATGATGAGGAGGTGTGTATTATAAATATTATAATGTTCCATGAGGAGGAGGTGTGTACTATAAATATTATAATATTCCATGATGAGGAGGTGTGTACTATAAATATTATAATATTCCATGAGGAGGAGGTGTATACTATAAATATTATACTGTTCCATGAGGAGGAGGTGTGTACTATAAATATTATACTGTTCCATGAGGAGTTTTGTACTATAAATATTATAATATTCCATGAGGAGGTGTGTACTATAA
This sequence comes from Salvelinus fontinalis, assembly GCF_029448725.1. Taxonomy (NCBI): domain Eukaryota; kingdom Metazoa; phylum Chordata; class Actinopteri; order Salmoniformes; family Salmonidae; genus Salvelinus; species Salvelinus fontinalis. The sequence continues at coordinate 4,527,143 of NC_074669.1, forward strand.
ATATTGTAAAATACTTATAAGATAAAACCATAAGATAACTACATAAGAGACAAGGTATTCATGTAATCCATGTTGTGTAAAAAAAAAAACCTGCCTCCACTTCGAGTACTAGCATATCTGAGGCTGGGCAGACAGAAATGTGTAGACTAGAATGTACGTTTTAGCTAAGTTTTTTCTGTATTTATTTGTGTGCAATTTTGTACTGAGTCACAAAGGCATGTTGTTTTTAGAAGGTAGATATGGGTGTTTTCACTGGAGTATTTCTGACCTGGGTTGAGTTCATTAGACACATAATGGGGACGGAAAACTGATTGAAATGGAGGGTAACTACTTGTATTTGTCCAATCAGAAGTGCTCATTTTGTTTTTTGTTACAAAACGTTTTAGAATGTTTTCCATTTGCGTGCCCTAATGAATACGGCTCTGTCTTCCAGTAGGGCTGGAGTCACAGCATTGTCGTGTAGTAGGGCTGGAGTCACAGCAGTGTCGTGTAGTAGGGCTGGAGTCACAGCAGTGTCGTGTAGTAGGGCTGGAGTCACAGCAGTGTCGTGTAGTAGGGCTGGAGTCACAGCAGTGTAGGGCTGGAGTCACAGCAGTGTCGTGTAGTAGGGCTGGAGTCACAGCAGTGTCGTGTAGTAGGGCTGGAGTCACAGCAGAGTAGGGCTGGAGTCACAGCAGTGTAGGGCAGTAGGGATGGAATCACAGCAGTGTAGGGCTGGAGTCACAGCAGTGTCGTGTAGTAGGGCTGGAGTCACAGCAGAGTAGGGCAGTAGGCCTGGAGTCACAGCAGTGTCGTGTAGTAGGGCTGGAGTCACAGCAGAGTAGGGCTGGAGTCACAGCAGTGTCGTGTAGTAGGGCTGGAGTCACAGCAGTGTAGGGCAGTAGGGCTGGAGTCACAGCAGTGTCGTGTAGTAGGGCTGGAGTCACAGCAGAGTAGGGCTGGAGTCACAGCAGTGTAGGGCTGGAGTCACAGCAGTGTCGTGTAATAGGGCTGGAGTCACAGCAGTGTAGGGCAGTAGGGCTGGAGTCACAGCAGTGTCGTGTAGTAGGGCTGGAGTCACAGCAGAGTAGGGCAGTAGGGCTGGAGTCACAGCAGTGTAGGGCAGTAGGGCTGGAGTCACAGCAGTGTCGTGTAGTAGGGCTGGAGTCACAGCAGTGTAGGGCAGTAGGGCTGGAATCACAGCAGTGTCGTGTAGTAGGGCTGGAGTCACAGCAGTGTAGGGCTGGAGTCACAGCAGTGTAGGGCTGGAGTCACAGCAGTGTCGGGCAGTAGGGCTGGAGTCACAGCAGTGTCGGGCAGTAGGGCTGGAGTCACAGCAGTGTTGGGCAGTAGGGCTGGAGTCACAGCAGTGTTGGGCAGTAGGGCTGGAGTCACAGCAGAGTCGGACAGTAGGGCTGGAGTCACAGCAGTGTTGGACAGTAGGGCTGGAGTCACAGCAGTGTCGGGCAGTAGGACTGGAGTCACAGCAGAGTCGGGCAGTAGGACTGGAGTAACAGCAGAGTCGTGTAGTAGGGCTGGAGTCACAGCAGTGTCGGGCTGGAGTCACAGCAGTGTTGGGCAGTAGGGCTGGAGTCACAGCAGTGTTGGGCAGTAGGGCTGGAGTCACAGCAGTGTTGGGCAGTAGGGCTGGAGTCACAGCAGAGTCGGACAGTAGGGCTGGAGTCACAGCAGTGTTGGACAGTAGGGCTGGAGTCACAGCAGTGTCGGGCAGTAGGACTGGAGTCACAGCAGAGTCGGGCAGTAGGACTGGAGTCACAGCAGAGTCGTGTAGTAGGGCTGGAGTCACAGCAGTGTCGGGCTGGAGTCACAGCAGTGTTGGGCAGTAGGGCTGGAGTCACAGCAGTGTAGGGCTGGAGTCACAGCAGTGTCGGGCAGTAGGGCTGGAGTCACAGCAGTGTAGGGCATGACTTTGGGACAGCAGTGCCTAATAAACAGCCTTCCTTGCCCCCTGCCTCTTGTGACCTTTGATCTCTAATGTACACACACACACATACTTCTTTGCCCGTGCCTATTGCGACCTTCCACCTCATATGAACGGATCTCCATACTGGAAATGGAAGAACTTGGAAGCAATCATGGAGGATCATCATCACTATGTCACCTCCTTACTGCCCAGCAGACTGTTTACTGTAAAGGGCGACATCTGCACAAGGGATGTAGTATGTTAGTTCAATTGGAACATGTATTTATTTATTTATTTATTTATGCACACGTGTGTCCTAATAAGTACTTACAAAACATGACTACTATTTAAACAGAGTTCATATTGGAGTATGCAACACATCTGTTTGTATTGCTCAGAAAAATACATTAGGGATGAGAGAAAGTCTGCCGAAAACCTGATATTTCTATTACATTATATTGTTATATTATTACAGTATATTATTATATTATTACAGTATATTATTATATTATTACAGTATATTATTATATTATTACAGTATATTAGTATATTATTACAGTATATTATTATATTATTACAGTATATTATTATAGAATTACATATATTATTATAAAATTACATTATATTATTACAGTATATTATTATAGAATTACATATATTATTATAGAATTACATTATATTATTACAGTATATTATTATAGAATTACATATATTATTATATAATCACATTATATTATTACAGTATATTATTATAGAATTACATATATTATTATAGAATGACATTATATTATTACAGTATATTATTATAGAATTACATATATTATTATAGAATTACAGTACATTATTATATTATTACAGTGTAGTATTATGATATTACAGTATATTATTACAGTATAATTTTATATAATTACAGTATATTACAGTAAATTAATATATTACAGCATATTATTATATTATTACAGTATATTATTATATAATTCCAGTAAATTATTATATTATATTACAGTATGTTTTTATATTATTACAGTATATTATTACAGTAAATTATTATATTATATTATTACAGTATATTATTATATAATTACAATATTTTATTATATTACATTATAAGAGTAAATGATATATTATATTATTACAGTAAATGATTATATTATTACAGTATATTGTTATAATATATTATATATTATATTACAGTATATTATTATATTATGTTATTACAGTATATTATTATATATCATTACAGTATATTATTACAGTAAATTATTATATTATATTATTACAGTATATTATTATATAATTACAATATTTTATTATATTACATTATAACAGTAAATTAGTATATTATATTATTACAGTATATTATTATATTATTACTGTATATTATTATATAATTACAATATTTTATTATATTACATTATAACAGTAAATTATTATATTATTACAGTAAATTATTATATTATATTATTACAGTATATTATTATAGTATATTATATATTGTATTACAGTATATTATTATATTATGTTATTACAGTATATTATTATATATCATTACAGTATATTATTACAGTAAATTATTATATTATATTATTACAGTATATTATTGTATTATTCAGCAAAAACAAACCCAAACTCAAGCTAAGTAGAGCAAGTTGATATAGATGGCTATTATTCTATAATAGATGACTGTTTCTCAGATTTGAAGACATTGGGGGCTTAGCCCAAAGCCAGTAGGGGGGGTCTGGCCAAAACATCTCAACAGCTAAATGCATCACTTTGAGATTAATATTGAGAGATTAGATCATTGAGAGATTAGATGTTTTTCTTCCCTGCCATTTGCCCCTGGTTGCTGCTGTTCCATGTGCACCACTGGCCTGCTGTTGTCATCTGTCCTCCTCCTCGGCTCCTCTGAAAGGTAGCAAGGTAGAGGTGCAACATGTCATTACTTAGTTTTAAAGGGCGACTGCACTTCCTGGTTTGGCCTCATTTTAGATTTGGTTCATTAAGAAATGCTAGCGGCCATGACTTCAATTAAACAGGGTTTAGGGGTGTGGTTTGACGTGGTTGTCTCGCGTGTGTATTTGTGTTCGCAGGTGGGAAGATTTAGCCAAATGATTTAGCCAATTAGCTTCAGCTGGCTGGTGTGCGACTTGACTTTGACTTTGGATAGCCTATCTCCGGGGCTAGTTAGGGACCGTTAATAAACGACACAATGTAAACTAGACAATATCTTCATGTTGTACACCTTTTAGTTTTATCATTACATGGTTTCAATATTTATATATGAATTTCTATAAATGTATAGTTGGTTCGAGGGTTTGTTTATAAGTCATTGAAATTTGGAGTATTGGAATCTTAACATATTGTCACATATTGTATATATTCTGACATGTACATTGTGTAATTTACCGATGGTAACGAGCCCCACAGGCATTATGATCAGGTGGCGTGCAGCTGCACTCTGAAGTGATGATAACTTGTGTGCTGCCAGCTGTGGGTATGTGGGCAGGATTGAAGCAAACCCTCCATAATCTACTTTGTGATGAAGTCACAACCACAAGTCACAAAACTCGCTTTTGGACGAGACTGACTTTATGACCAAAATGATCCTATTTACAACTTTGTAGTCAATTTTGACAGTAGAATAAATATTTGTGACTCATATCGATGCCACATATGCTGTTTTCTAAACTAGATGTTTTTTAAAGAACGGTTGCTCTTTAAAGTTTCTGTATACTGACACGACCATGGCAACTCAACTGGAAAGAAACATTCAAGTGTCCACATGAGAGCGTAACACAACTCCAAACATGACAGATAAGAAGCTACATAGCCTCTAGGACCTCGGCCAGGATTCCCCAACAGGCGCTCAGTGGGTGGTTTTATATGCCCCCCCCCCCCCCAAGTTTTCTGTTCAACAAAAAACAAAGTAGGATTTTGGGGGAATTTTCATTGTTGGACATAACATAGACTTTAAAAACACCAAGAAATCAGCTCCAAGTGATTTTAATTTAATCTGTCCCCAAGTATTCCCACGTATAATAGAGAGACATGTGATCGTATGCAAATGTAAGGAAGGTTTGAAATGATTATGTTTTAGTCACATATATCTGTTTGGGCTTGTTGCGGTCAATTTGCCATCTACAAATTATTTGTGATTATGTTCCGGCTCCTAACCAAGAAAACAATCGTCCTGTGGCTGAATCTAGTTGATGATCTCTGGCCTAGGCAGAGACTTGAGGCCAGAAAATTGACCTGTAGAATGGAATAGGTTATGACCTTTACCAGAGCTCACACTCAGCCAGAGAAGGTTAGCATTGTCACATCTGGTGGCTTATCCATTGAAAAAAGTGTCATCCTACAAATACCTAGGTATATGGTTGGACGACAAGTTGTCATTTAAAGTTCATATGGATAATCTTGTGACAAAGCTTAAAATACATTTTATTTTGGTAATAAGACTTGCTTCCTGCTTCTGGCTAGAAAGAACCTTGTTCAGGCCACTTTTCTCTGTAATTGATTATAGTGACTTGTTGTATATGCATGCATCCTCCTCCATCTAATATAATACAGGACTACTAGACTACTAATACACTTTATCATGCATCCTTACAGAGACTGGACTCTGTTTATCATGCATCCTCCTCTGTCTTACTGAGACTGGACTCTGTTTATCATGCAACCTCCTCCGTCTTACAGAGACTGGACTCTGTTTATCATGCAGCCTCCTCCGTCTTACAGATACTGGACTCTGTTTATCATGCAGCCTCCTCCGTCTTACAGAGACTGGACTCTGTTTATCATGCAGCCTCCTCCGTCTTACAGAGACTGGACTCTGTTTATCATGCAGCCTCTTCTGTCTTACAGAGACTGGACTCTGTTTATCATGCAGCCTCCTCCGTCTTACAGAGACTGGACTCTGTTTATCATGCAGCCTCTTCTGTCTTACTGGGACTGGACTCTGTTTTTCATGCAGCCTCTTCTGTCTTACAGAGACTGGACTCTGTTTATGATGCAGCCTCCTCCATCTTACAGAGATGGACTCTGTTTATGATGCTGCCTCCTCCGTCTTACAGAGACTGGACTCTGTTTATCATGCAGCCTCCTCCGTCTTACAGATACTGGACTCTGTTTATCATGCAGCCTCCTCTGTCTTACAGAGACTGGACTCTGTTTATCATGTAGCCTCCTCTGTCTTACAGGGACTGGACTCTGTTTATCATGCAGCCTCCTCTGTCTTACAGAGACTGGACTCTGTTTATCATGCAACCTCCTCCGTCTTATAGAGACTGGACTCTGTTTATCATGCAGCCTCCTCTGTCTTACAGAGACTGGTCTCTGTTTATCATGCAACCTCCTCTGTCTTACAGGGACTGGACTCTGTTTATCATGCAGCCTCCTCCGTCTTACTGAGACTGGACTCTGTTTATCATGCAACCTCCTCTGTCTTATAGAGACTGGACTCTGTTTATCATGCAACCTCCTCCGTCTTACAGAGACTGGACTCTGTTTATCATGCAACCTCCTCCGTCTTACAGAGACTGGACTCTGTTTATCATGCAACCTCCTCCGTCTTATAGAGACTGGACTCTGTTTATCATGCAACCTCCTCTGTCTTACAGAGACTGGACTCTGTTTATCATGCAACCTCCTCCGTCTTACAGAGACTGGACTCTGTTTATCATGCAGCCTCCTCTGTCTTATAGAGACTGGACTCTGTTTATCATGCAACCTCCTCCGTCTTACAGAGACTGGACTCTGTTTATCATGCAACCTCTTCTGTCTTACTGAGACTGGACTCTGTTTATCATGCAACCTCTTCTGTCTTACAGAGACTGGACTCTGTTTATCATGCAGCCTCCTCCGTCTTATAGAGACTGGACTCTGTTTATCATGCAACCTCCTCTGTCTTACAGAGACTGGACTCTGTTTATCATGCAACCTCCTCCGTCTTACAGAGACTGGACTCTGTTTATCATGCAGCCTCCTCTGTCTTATAGAGACTGGACTCTGTTTATCATGCAACCTCCTCTGTCTTACTGAGACTGGACTCTGTTTATCATGCAACCTCCTCTGTCTTACAGATACTGGACTCTGTTTATCATGCAGCCTCCTCTGTCTTATAGAGACTGGACTCTGTTTATCATGCAACCTCCTCTGTCTTACTGAGACTGGACTCTGTTTATCATGCAACCTCCTCTGTCTTACAGATACTGGACTCTGTTTATCATGCATCCTCCCCTGTCTTACTGAGACTGGACTCTGTTTATCATGCAACCTCCTCTGTCTTATAGAGACTGGACTCTGTTTATCATGCAGCCTCCTCTGTCTGACAGAGACTGGACTCTGTTTATCATGCAACCTCCTCCGTCTTACAGAGACTGGACTCTGTTTATCATGCAACCTCTTCTGTCTTACAGAGACTGGACTCTGTTTATCATGCATCCTTGCGCTTTATTACAAATGCCAAGTAATTCGCCAGCCATTGCATCTTGTTCCCAATTATTGGGTTGGACCTCATTTTATATGCGCAGAAAGCTTATCATCTACAAAGCCCTTCTGGGTGAACCCCCTCTCTCAACCTCTGTATCCTGTTCTCCTTAGTCCTTCTGGGTGAACCCCCTCTCTCAACCTCTGTATCCTGTTCTCCTTAGCCCTTCTGGGTGAACCCCCTCTCTCAACCTCTGTATCCTGTTCTCCTTAGCCCTAATGGGTGAACCCCCTCTCTCAACCTCTGTAGCATGTTCTCCTCAGCCCTAATGGGTGAACCCCCTCTCTCAACCTCTGTATCCTGTTCTCCTTAGCCCTTCTGAGGTGAACCCCCTCTCTCAACCTCTGTATCATGTTCTCCTTAGTCCTTCTGGGTGAACCCCCTCTCTCAACCTCTGTAGCATGTTCTCCTTAGCCCTTCTGGGTGAACCCCCCTCTCTCAACCTCTGTAGCATGTTCTCCTTAGCCTTCTGGGTGAACCCCCTCTCTCAACCTCTGTATCCTGTTCTCCTTCACCACTAGCATTTACCAGACACGGTCTGCTACAGTAGGTGGTTACTACTTAAAATCCCCAGGACATTTGCAGTATTAGACAAGACTGCCATTCTCGTGTTGTGCACCAGAGGCATGGAACAGTGTATAACCTATGGAAATGCCCTTTACATTTCCAACGTGCTGTAGGGCTAGACTTCAGTGATATGGGTTGAATCGAGCCATTACTCTCCTCAAAGCATTTTCCCAGTAGCAGATCTACTTACAGTATTCACAACACTCGACTTTTTCCACATTTTGGATGTGTTACAGTCTGAATTTAAAATGGATTAAATTGAGGGTGTTTTTTTGTTTTGTCACTGGCCTACACACAATAACCCATCATGTCAAAGTGGAATTATGTTTTTCCACATTTTTCCAAATGAAAAGGTGAAATGTCTTGAGTCAAAAGGTATTCAACCCCTTTGTTATGACAAGTCTAAATAAATTCAGGTGTCACGATCATGTGGAGGATTGACGGACCAAAACGCAGCACTTGGAAAATAAGCCATCTTCTTTTATTATAAAGATGACGAAAAATAAACACGAAACACTAAATACAAACTAACAAAACAACAAATGATCGTGAAGCTAAATAACGATGTGCACACACTGGCTACAAACGTTCTGACATAGACAATTACCCACAATCAATGAGAGCCTATGGCTACCCTAAATAAGGCTCCCAATCAGAGACAACCGAAATCAGCTGTCTCTAATTGGGAACTCATTCAGGTAACCATAGACTCTCCTAGATAACTAACCAACATAGACAACTCTAGACATATACACTCAACACAAAACCATCTACTACACCCCATAACCCCTTTACCAAATAAACACCCAAAACCAACAAAACATAAACATTCCCCATGTCACACCCTGACCTAACTAAAATAATAAAGAAAACAAAGAATAATAAGGCCAGGGCGTGACATAACCCCCCCCTTGAGGCGCGAACTCCGGGCGCACCATACAGTCTAGGGGAGGGTCTGGGTGGGCTCCCCTCCACGGTGGCGGCTCCGGCTCTGGTCGTAGTCCCCACGTCACCACAGTACCTAACCACCTCCTAGGCCTCCTCCAAACGACCCCCCTCCACATTAACCCCATTGTATTAAGGGGCAGTTCCGGACTAAGGGACAGCTCCGGACTAAGGTCCAGTACCAGGGTAAGGGGCAGTACCAGGATCAGGGGCAGTACCAGGGTAAGGGGCAGTACCAGGGTAAGGGGCAGTACCAGGGTAAGGGGCAGCACCAGGGTAAGGGGCAGCACCAGGGTAACCGTGGAGAGCGGGAGTACGGGCAGACACCGTGTTACGCAGTAGAGCGCACGGTGTCTCCTGTACGTGTGCATAGCCCAGTGCGGGTTATTCCACCTCCCCGCACTGGTAGGGCTAGATTGGGCATTGAGCCAGGTGTCATGAGGCCGGCTCAACGCGTCTGGTCTCCAGTGCGTCTCCTCGGGCCGGCATACATGGCACCTGCCTTACGCATGGTTTCCCCGGTTCGCCTGCATAGCCCAGTGCGGGCTATTCCACCTCGCCGCACTGGCAGGGCGACCGGGAGCATTCAACCAGGTAAGGTTGGGCAGGCTCAATGCTCAAGAGAGCCAGTACGCCTGCACGGTCCGGTATTTCCGGCGCCACCTCCCCGCCCCAGCCTAGTACCTACAGTGCCTACATTACGCACTAGGCTACCAGTGCATTTCCAGAGCCCTGTTCCTCCTCCACGCACTCTCCCTGTAGTGCGTGCATCTAGCCCGGTGCCTCCAGTTCCGGCCCCACGCACTAAGCTACCAGTGCGTCTCCAGAGCCCTGTACACACTATATATTCTCCCCCTACTAATCCTGATGTGCTTGTCCTCAGCCCGGCGTCACCAGTGCCGGTACCACGCATCAGGGGTAGAGTAGGCTTTGAGGATACAGTGTGCCCTGTCCCTGCTCCCCGCACTAGTAGGAAGGTGCTTATCATTAGCACGGTGCCTCCAGTTCCGGCACCACGCACCAGGTCTACAGTGCGCCATATCCGGCCAGAGCCATCCGTCTCACCAGCGCCATCTGAGCCATCCGTCTCCCCAGCGCCATCTGAGCCATCCGTCTCCCCAGCGCCATCTGAGCCATCCGTCTCCCCAGCGCCATCTGAGCCATCCGTCTCCCCAGCGCCATCTGAGCCATCCGTCTGCCAGGAGCCTGCAAAGCCGCCCGTCTGCCATGAGCCTGCAAAGCCGCCCGTCTGCCATGAGCCTACAGAGCCGTCAGCCAGACAGGAGCCGCTAGAGCCGTCAGCCAGACAGGAGCCGCTAGAGCCGTCAGCCAGACAGGATCTGCCAGAGCCGCCAACCAGACAGGATCTGCCAGAGCCGCCAACCAGACAGGATCTGCCAGAGCCGCCAACCAGACAGGATCTGCCAGAGCCGCCAACCAGACAGGATCTGCCAGAGCCGCCAGCGAGCCATGAGCAGCCAGAGCCGTCAGAGAGCCATGTGCAGCCAGAGCCGTCAGAGAGCCATGAGCAGCCAGAGCCGTCAGAGAGCCATGAGCAGCCAGAGCCGTCAGAGCGCCATGAGCGTCGTGAGCCGTCAGAGCGCCATGAGCGTCGTGAGCCGTCAGCCTGCCATGAGCGTCGAGAGCCGTCAGCCTGCCATGAGCGTCGAGAGCCGTCAGCCTGCCATGAGCGTCGAGAGCCGTCAGCCTGCCATGAGCGTCGAGAGCCGTCAGCCTGCCATGAGCGTCGAGAGCCGTCAGCCTGCCATGAGCGTCGAGAGCCGTCAGCCTGCCATGAGCGTCGAGAGCCGTCAGCCTGCCATGAGCGTCGAGAGCCGTCAGCCTGCCATGAGCGTCGAGAGCCGTCAGCCAGCCATGAGCATCGAGAGTCGTCAGTCAGCCATGAGCTGCCCTTCAGCCTGAAAAGGCTGGATACCCAGAACTGCCCATCAGTCCAGAGCTGTCTCTCTGTCCGGAGCTGCCTTTCAGTCCGGAGTTGCCCCTCTATCCTAATCTCCCTCTCTATCTTCATCTATCTCTATAGTCTTATCTATCCCTCTATCTTGATTTATCTCTCTGTCCTGGTGTTATCTTTATTTAATATATTATTAAGAGAATTGTGTGGGGGAAGAAAGAGGGTGGACATTCTTTGTGGGAGGAAGTTAGGATGGATTATGGTGGGGTGGGAACCGCGCCCGGAGCCTGAGCCACCACCGTGGTTAGATGCCCACCCAGACCCTCCCCTAGACTTTGTGCTGGTGCGTCCGGAGTTCGCACCTTGTGGGGGGGGTACTGTCACGTTCCTGACCTGTTTTCTGTTTAGTTTTGTGTGTTAGTTGGTCAGGACGTGAGTTTGGGTGGGCATTCTATGTTGTCTGTTTCTATGTTGGTTTAGGGTTGCCTGGTATGGCTCTCAATTGGAGGCAGGTGTTTGGCGTTCCTCTAATTGAGAGTCATATTTAGGTAGGCGGTTCACAGTGTTTGTTTGTGGGTGGTTGTCTCCTGTGTCCGTGTCAATGTTTGCACCATACGGGACTGTATACGGTTTGTTCATTTCATGTAGTCTGTTCCTGTTCATTTCGTTCGTCACGTTGTATGTAAGTTCGTCGTTCAGGACTGTCTACTTTCGTTTTGTTATTTTGTATCATTTTCAAGTATAGTTCGTTTTGTCTTATTAAATAAATTCATCATGTCATTTCAACGCGCTGCACCTTGGTTCCCTCAATACTCCTCCTTTTCGGATGAAGAGGAGGAGGATAATCGTTACATCAGGAGTAAAAATGTGCTTAACAAGTCACATAAAAAGTTGCCTGGACTCATTGTAACACAACAAACATTTTGAAAAAGGTCAAAGGTCTTTTCATTTTGAAAAGGTCAAGGTGTGTGAATACTTTCTGAAAGCACTGTATCTGACTTTCGGAACACTTAGGAAATACCATTTATCTTTCCATTTTACAAAAATGTTTTGTTATGTTCTCTGTGCTTTCTTAGATTTCATGATATTTCAAAAGAACACTCCCTACCATTATCTGCATGACACACAACTATTCAACAGGTCATTTTTCTCCTTGGTGAGAGAGAGGATACCTCTGATTGCACAGCCCATTAACCTGATACATTTCGTATAAAGAGCGATTATGGAGCATGGTGCGTCGCTGACAGACCATCGGAGAAAGACCAGGGTGCTCTGTTGCTGTCGACGCTGATAAATTGTGTTGTTTGATGTCCAAGACCTCGGATTACTGGGTGTGCGTTTGTACACACACGCACGCACGCACGCACGCACGCACGCACGCACGCACACACACACACACACACACACACACACACACACACACACACACACACACACACACACACACACACACACACACACACACACACACACACACACACACACACACACACACACAAAGAGGTCTGACGGCATTCTCTCCCACTTGCAGTGAGAAAAGTTTTCAGATATGCATACGTGAAGCTGAGGTCCATGGGTAGATTATAATGGATGATGATGTTTCCCTTCTCCCAGACTCGGGGCCTCTCGTCACGTCCACAGCTACACATCTCGCTGCAGAGACAAACTGGAGATGCTTCTATGAACGTACAATACATTTGGAAAGTATTCAGACCCCTTGACTTTTTCCAAATGTTGTTACGTTACAGCCTTATTCTAAACTTGGTTAAATCGTTCCCCCTCATAAATCTACACACGATACCCCATAATGACAATTTATAAAAAATTCAAATATCACATTTACATAAGTATTCAGACCCTTTACTCAGTACTTTGTTGAAGCACCTTTGGCAGCGATTGCAGCCTTGAGTCTTCTTGGGTATGACGCTACAAGCTTGGCACATCTGTATTTGGAGAGTTTCTCCCATTCCTCTGCAGATCCTGTCAAGCTCTGTCAGGTTGGATGGTGAGCATCTCTGCACAGCTATTTTCAGGTCTCTCCAGAGAGGTTCAATCGGGTTCAAGTCCGGGCTCTGGCTTTCCCTCAACCCTGACATCCCAAAGCCACTCCTGTGTTGTCTTGGCTGTGTGCTGTGTCCTGTTGGAAGGTGAAGCCTCGCCCCAGTCTGAGGTCCTGAGCACTCTGGAGCAAGTTTTCCTCAAGGACCTCTGTACTTTGCTCCGTTCATCTTTCCCTTAATCCTGAGTAGTCTCCCAGTCCCTGCCGCTGAAAGACATCCCCACAGCATGATACTGCCACCACCATGCTTCACAGTAGGGATGGCGCCAGGTTTCTTCCAGACGTGACTCTTGGCCTTGAGGCCAAAGAGTTACATATTGGTTTCATCAGACCAGAGAATCTTGTTCTCATGGTCTGAGAGTCTTTAGGTGCCTTTTGACAAACTCCAAGCGGGCTGTCATGTGCCTTTTACTGAAGAGTGGCTTCCATCTGGCCACTCTACCATAAAGCCTGATTGGTGGAGTGCTGCAGAGATGGTGTTCCTTCTGAAAGGTTCTCCCATCTCCACAGAGGAACTCTAGAGTTCTGTCAGAGTGACCATCGGGTTCTTGGTCACCTCCCTGATCAAGGCCCTTTTCCCCTATTGCTCAGTTTGGACGGGAGGCCAGTTCTAGGAAGAGTCTTGGTGGTTCCAAACTTCTTCCATTTGAGAATGATGGAGGAACTGTGTTCTTGGACCTTCAATGCTGCAGAAATGTTTTGGTACCCTTCCCCAGATCTGTGCCTCGACACAATCCTGTCTCTGAGCTCTACAGACATTTCCTTTGACCTCATGGCTTGGTTTTTGCTCTGACATGCACTGTCAACTGTGGGACCTTGTATAGACAGGTGTGCGCCTTTCCAAATCATGTCCCATCAATTGAATTGACCACAGGTGGACTCCAATCAAGTTGTAGAAACATCTCAAGGACGATCAATGGAAACAGGATGCACCTGAGATCAATTTCAAGTATCATAGCAAAGGGTCTGAATACTTATGTAAATAAGGTATTTCTGTTTTTTACTTTGAATACATTTGAAAGAAATTCCAAAAACCTGTTTTTGCTTTGTCATTATGGGGTATTGTGATGTCATGTCATTATGGGGTATTGTGATGTCATTATGGGGTATTGCGTGTAGAGTCATGACAAAAAAAATATTTTATTAATTTTAGCATAAGGCTGTAACGTAACAAAATGTGGGAAAAGTCAAGGGGGTCTGAACTTTCTGTACTTTCTGAATGCTCTGTATATCTGCTTGTCGGGAGATAAATCCACAGTTAAATCTAGGGGTCGATTTGGGATTGGGCAACTGTGTAAACCGGGGTCGATTTGGGATTGGGCAACTGTGTAAACCGGGGTCGATTTGGGATTGGGCAACTGTGTAAACCGGGGTTGATTTGGGATTGGGCAACTGTGTAAACCGGGGTCGATTTGGGATTGGGCAACTGTGTAAACCGGGGTCGATTTGGGATTGGGCAACTGTGTAAACCGGGGTTGATTTGGGATTGGGCAACTGTGTAAACCGGGGTTGATTTGGGATTGGGCAACTGTGTAAACCGGGGTCGATTTGGGATTGGGCAACTGTGTAAACCGGGGTCGATTTGGGATTGGGCAACTGTGTAAACCGGGGTCGATTTGGGATTGGGCAACTGTGTAAACCGGGGTTGATTTGGGATTGGGCAACTGTGTAAACCGGGGTTGATTTGGGATTGGGCAACTGTGTAAACCGGGGTTGATTTGGGATTGGGCAACTGTGTAAACCGGGGTCGATTTGGGATTGGGCAACTGTGTAAACCGGGGTTGATTTGGGATTGGGCAACTGGCTGGTGGGTTGAGGCGACTATGAAGGATCTGGAAGGTCGTGTGTGATTTGGTATTTGGATCCACCTTGGCTCTTCTGTAGGAACCCCTGGTAGGAACTCCTGGTAGGAACCCCTGGTAGGAACCCCTGGTAGGTCTTAGCTCAATCCCTGAGGAACCCCTGGTAGGAACCCCTGGTAGGAACCCCTGGTAGGAACCCCTGGTAGGAACCCCTGGTAGGAACCCCTGGTAGGAACCCCTGGTAGGAACCCCTGGTAGGAACCCCTGGTAGGAACCCCTGGTAGGAACTCCTGGTAGGAACCCCTGGTAGGAACCCCTGGTAGGAACCCCTGGTAGGAACCCCTGGTAGGAACCCCTGGTAGGAACCCCTGGTAGGAACTCCTGGTAGGAACCCCTGGTAGGAACCCCTGGTAGGAACTCCTGGTAGGAACCCCTGGTAGGAACCCCTGGTAGGAACCCCTGGTAGGAACCCCTGGTAGGAACCCCTGGTAGGAACCCCTGGTAGGAACCCCTGGTAGGAACCCCTGGTAGGAACCCCTGGTAGGAACCCCTGGTAGGAACCCCTGGTAGGAGCCCCTGGTAGGAACCCCTGGTAGGAACCCCTGGTAGGAACCCCTGGTAGGAACCCCTGGTAGGAACCCCTGGTAGGAACCCCTGGTAGGAACCCCTGGTAGGAACTCCTGGTAGGAACCCCTGGTAGGAACCCCTGGTAGGAACCCCTGGTAGGAACCCCTGGTAGGAACCCCTGGTAGGAACCCCTGGTAGGAACCCCTGGTAGGAACCCCTGGTAGGAACCCCTGGTAGGAACCCCTGGTAGGAACCCCTGGTAGGAACCCCTGGTAGGAACCCCTGGTAGGAACCCCTGGTAGGAACCCCTGGTAGGAACCCCTGGTAGGAACCCCTGGTAGGAACCCCTGGTAGGAACCCCTGGTAGGAACCCCTGGTAGGAACCCCTGGTAGGAACCCCTGGTAGGAACCCCTGGTAGGAACCCCTGGTAGGAACCCCTGGTAGGAACCCCTGGTAGGAACCCCTGGTAGGAACCCCTGGTAGGAACCCCTGGTAGGAACCCCTGGTAGGAACCCCTGGTAGGAACCCCTGGTAGGAACCCCTGGTAGGAACTCCTGGTAGGAACCCCTGGTAGGAACCCCTGGTAGGAACTCCTGGTAGGAACCCCTGGTAGGAACCCCTGGTAGGAACTCCTGGTAGGAACCCCTGGTAGGAACCCCTGGTAGGAACCCCTGGTAGGAACCCCTGGTAGGAACTCCTGGTAGGAACCCCTGGTAGGAACTCCTGGTAGGAACTCCTGGTAGGAACCCCTGGTAGGAACCCCTGGTAGGAACCCCTGGTAGGAACTCCTGGTAGGAACCCCTGGTAGGAACTCCTGGTAGGAACCCCTGGTAGGAACTCCTGGTAGGAACTCCTGGTGGGAACCCCTGGTGGGAACCCCTGGTAGGAACCCCTGGTAGGAACCCCTGGTAGGAACTCCTGGTAGGAACCCCTGGTAGGAACCCCTGGTAGGAACCCCTGGTAGGAACCCCTGGTAGGAACCCCTGGTAGGAACCCCTGGTAGGAACCCCTGGTAGGAACCCCTGGTAGGAACTCCTGGTAGGAACCCCTGGTAGGAACTCCTGGTAGGAACCCCTGGTAGGAACCCCTGGTAGGAACTCCTGGTAGGAACCCCTGGTAGGAACTCCTGGTAGGAACCCCTGGTAGGAACTCCTGGTAGGAACCCCTGGTAGGAACTCCTGGTAGGAACCCCTGGTAGGAACTCCTGGTAGGAACCCCTGGTAGGAACCCCTGGTAGGAACTCCTGGTAGGAACCCCTGGTAGGAAACCACTGGTAGGAACTCCTGGTAGGAACCCCTGGTAGGAACCCCTGGTAGGAACTCCTGGTAGGAACCCCTGGTAGGAAACCACTGGTAGGAACTCCTGGTAGGAACCCCTGGTAGGAACCCCTGGTAGGAACCCCTGGTAGGAACCCCTGGTAGGAACTCCTGGTGGGAACCCCTGGTAGGAACCCCTGGTAGGAACCCCTGGTAGGAACCCCTGGTAGGAACCCCTGGTAGGAACCCCTGGTAAGAACTCCTGGTGGGAACCCCTGGTAGGAACTCCTGGTGGGAACCCCTGGTAAGAACTCCTGGTGGGAACTTCTGGTGGGAACTTCTGATATGAATTCCTGGTAGGAACCCCTGGTAGGAACTCCTGGGTTGAATCCCTGGTAGGCCTTAGCTCAATCCCTGAGGAACTCCTGGTAGGAAACCCCCGGTAGGAACCCCTGGTAGGCACCCCTGGTAGGAACCACTGGTAGGCACCCTTGGTAGGAACCCCTGGTAGGAACCCCTGGTGGGAACCCTTGGTAGGAACCCCTGGTAGGAACCCCTGGTAGGCCTAAGAGCAGTCCCAGAGGGTAGCTAGTCTAATGATCAACATGTTATTCCCCATCTGGATCCAACTGACTGTTAAAGTGTGTGTGTATACGTGTGTGTATGACAAAGTGTAAGAGGCTGGAGCTGTGTGTTAGCGGTGATAGGGACAGGGTAGGGTTCTGCACCCCTCCCTCCTCTCCAGTTGTTGTGCACTGGGAGGGAGTCTGACTGGGACATTCCTGTCTGATGGCTGCTGGGGCTCAGTGGACAGTCTTTATGAGCTTCTCCCCAGGGAGAGCGTTCGGGGTAGAGCAGAGCAAGCGGAGGGCATCTACCCATCCAGGGGAGGAGGATAGATGCCTGGATGGATCTGTTCGTGTTCAACCTACTTTTTCCACTCTATATAAGCCTTGACCAAAATACTAGACACTGACCACTATTCACAGTCCAGACCCAGGGCTGAATACCATTGGGGCCAAATATGCTCCAAAACCGCTGCCCAAGCAAACAGTGAAGCGTAGGAAAATACAATGCGTGCTGCAGCCAATGTGGCCCTTGGGTGTAATGTGCTGTAGAGCCAGGGTCCACATATGGAAGTACAACCTTGTATGCGGGTTAACTGTATCTATTGAGACAATAACTGAACTGAGATCCGGGTTTGTGTTTGTGTTGACCAATATAGTGGTATCTGGCTGTTCCAGGGCCAATGGATAGAGACAGTGAGAGGCTCGGAGATGGCAAATCTGCTGGCTGAGCAGATGGAAGTCTCGAATCCGCTTCTAGCACTTCCCTGGACTCCCGTCAGTCTCTAACTTTCCCTGGAGTCCTGTCAGTCTCTAACACTTCCCGGAATCCCGTCAGTCTCCAGCACTTGTTGGAGTCCTGTCAGTCTCTAGCACTCCCCAGAATCCTGTCAGTCTCTAGCACTCCCCAGAATCCCGTCAGTCTCTAGCACCTCCCGGAGTCCCATCAGTCTCTAACTTTCCCTGGAGTCCCGTCAGTCTCTAGCACTCCCCAGAATCCTGTCAGTCTCTAGCACTCCCCAGAATCCCGTCAGTCTCTAGCACTTGCTGGAGTCCTGTCAGTCTCTAACACTCCCCAGAATCCCGTCAGTCTCTAACACTTGCTGGAGTCCTGTCAGTCTTTAGCACTCCCCAGAATCCCGTCAGTCTCTAGCATTCCCCGGAATCCCGTCAGTCTCTAGCACTCCCCGGAATCCTGTCAGTCTCTAACACTTGCTGGAGTCCTGTCAGTCTCTAACACTCCCCAGAATCCCGTCAGTCTCTAACACTTGCTGGAGTCCTGTCAGTCTCTAGCACTCCCCAGAATCCCGTCAGTCTCTAGCATTCCCCGGAATCCCGTCAGTCTCTAACACTTGCTGGAGTCCTGTCAGTCTCTAGCACTCCCCAGAATCCTGTCAGTCTCTAGCACTCCCCAGAATCCCGTCAGTCTCTAGCACTTGCTGGAGTCCTGTCAGTCTCTAACAGTCCCCAGAATCCCGTCAGTCTCTAACACTTGCTGGAGTCCTGTCAGTCTTTAGCACTCCCCAGAATCCCGTCAGTCTCTAGCATTCCCCGGAATCCCGTCAGTCTCTAGCACTCCCCAGAATCCTGTCAGTCTCTAGCACTCCCCGGAATCCCGTCAGTCTCTAGCACTCCCCAGAATCCCGTCTGTCTCTAGCACTCCCCGGAATCCCGTCAGTATCTAGCACTCCCCGGAATCCCGTCAGTCTCTAGCACTCCCCGGAATCCTGTCAGTCTCTAGCACTCCCCGGAATCCCGTCAGTCTCTAGCACTCCCCGGAATCCCGTCAGTCTCTAGCACTCCCCAGAATCCCATCAGTATCTAGCACTCCCCGGAATCCCATCAGTCTCTAGCACTCCCCGGAATCCCGTCAGTCTCTAGCACTCCCCGGAATCCCGTCAGTCTCTAGCACTCCCCGGAATCCTGTCAGTCTCTAGCACTTGCTGGAGTCCTGTCAGTCTCTAAAACGTCCTGTCAGTCTCTGGAATATTGTTCCAGGGACTTTGCTCGGCTCAGTCTGTCTGTAAGAGATGAGGCAGCGGTGAGCGATACAGAGTATGACAAATGAAATGACTTTGACATTGTCTCTGTCTTTTTCTTCCTGTTAGAACAGGCAGTGCAGAAACACTACACCAGAATGAACCAAATAGCTTGAATTGTTTGACATCTAGGAACAATTTCTATGAATGTCTGACAGTAGGCCAACACATCAGTATCTCGAGTTAAGATTCATTTCTGAAAGGGAAACAAATATCTATCTGTGAACTAAAGAAGTAACCCAATTTCTTAGAAATCGTGGGAGATTGGCAGGTTCGGTTTCATTGTTGGTTACTTTTCCTCAGTGTCAGCGTCAGTTCAGAACGCAGCGTGAGTCTACATTTCCTTAACCCCCTGTAAGCTGGCCTCAAAGTAAATCTGGTCTAGGATCAGTATCAAAGGGGTACTTGAACTAATTTAGAGTGAAGGGATGTATAATGGAGGATTTTCTACTTAAAAGTAGCCTACTGGTAAACTATTCCCAGATAAGCCAGTCCACCATCATTGTAAAGACCACGAGGCCAGCAGGGGGGGCTCCATGAAATATATACCATGATGATAAAGTTATTGAGTCGATTGGCACAAGTGCAATGGACACACACAGCCTAATGTGAAGTATTTCCTTACTGTACAATGTCATGGTTCTTTACTAAACATATCAAATACAACACAATCCTGGCACTAAGGAATACTGATAACACACTGGCACTAAGGAATACTGTTAAGACACTGGCACTAAGGAATACTGATAAGACACTGGCACCTCTGATGTGTGGATGTTATGTGTAACACGAGTACATGCGTTTGGCTGTTGACTGTAGCTGCAGCAAATGTGTTTTTTCCATTAGATAAGTGGCTGAATGTGGGGCTCCTCAAGGTCTTCTGAAACCTCTAAACCCGTTTGAGGCCGTAGGGCAACCAGAGGGCAACCAGAGGGCAACCAGATGGCAACCAGAGGGCAACCAGATGGCAACCAGAGGGCTACCAGAGGGCAACCAGAAGGCAACCAGAGGGCAACCAGAGGGAAACCAGAGGGCAACCAGATGGCAACCAGAGGGCAACCAGAGGGCAACCAGAGGGCAACCAGATGGCAACCAGAGGGCAACCAGAGGGCAACCAGGTGGCAACCAGATGGCAACCAGAGGGAAACCAGAGGGCAACCAGATGGCAACCAGAGGGCAACCAGATGGCAACCAGAGGGCAACCAGAGGGCAACCAGAGGGAAACCAGAGGGAAACCAGAGGGCAACCAGAGGGAAACCAGAGGACAACCAGAGGGCAACCAGAGGGCAACCAGAGGGCAACCAGAGGGCAGGCAGAGGGCAACCAGAGGGCAGGCAGAGGGAAACCAGAGGGCAGGCAGAGGGCAACCAGAGGGCAGGCAGAGGGAAACCAGAGGGCAGGCAGAGGGCAACCAGAGGGCAACCAGAGGGCAGGCAGAGGGCAACCAGAGGGTTGTTGGGATGGTTGACTCCTCGATCACACCTACAGCACCATCACCTGGATATGTGTACAACAAAAGTTCAACATTCACCTTCTGTTACCATTTCTGTCAAGCCGTCTACGAATACAATTTGATGCATACGTTCGATAAATCCAACGTATGCACCACGCGGAACGCGTTGCAACTACCTCTGCAACTGCAAGGCAAACTCAGTGTTCGATTGGAAATGAATATGCTTCTGATGTACATTTTTGATTTTTTTATTTAACCTTTATTTAACTAGGCAAGTCAGTTAAGAACAAATTCGGCCTACCCTGGCAAAACCCAGACGACGCTGGGCCAATTGTGCGCCGCCCTATGAGACTCCCGATCACGGCCGGTTGTGATACAGCCCGGGATCAAACCAGGGTCTGTAGTGACGCCTCTAGCACTGACATGCAGTACCTTAGACGTCTGCGCCACTCGGGAGCTAAGGATTCATTAGGAGAGAACATGCCTGGCCTCCTGTCCCCTTCAGCACACTCAAAGATCCACAAACACACACACACATGCATACACATATACACAGACACAAATATGTTGTAGGAGTCCATGTCCTAAACATACTACCTCAGTCAGTGACCCATTGGTGCTACATATTTCAAGCAGAACACCATAGTCTCTGTGCCCATGAACACCATAGTACTTGAGTCCAAGAACACTATAGTCCCTCTGTGTCCAAGAACACCATAGTACCTGTGTCCAAGAACACCATAGTCTCTGTGTCCAAGAACACCATAGTACTTGTGTCCAAGAACACTATAGTCCCTCTGTGTCCAAGAACACTATAGTCCCTCTGTGTCCAAGAACACTATAGTCCCTCTGTGTCCAAGAACACCATAGTCTCTGTGCCCATGAACACTATAGTCCCTCTGTGTTCAAGAACACCATAGTACCTGTGTCCAAGAACACCATAGTACCTGTGTCCAAGAACACTATAGTCCCTCTGTGTCCAAGAACACTATAGTCCCTCTGTGTCCAAGAACACTATAGTCCCTCTGTGTCCAAGAACACTATAGTCCCTCTGTGTCCAAGAACACTATAGTCCCTCTGTGTCCAAGAACACTATAGTCTCTGTGCCCATGAACACTATAGTCTCTGTGCCCATGAACACTATAGTCCCTCTGTGTCCAAGAACACTACAGTCCCTCTGTGTCCAAGAACACCATAGTACCTGTGTCCAAGAACACTATAGTCCCTCTGTGTCCAAGAACACTATAGTCTCTGTGCCCATGAACACTATAGTCTCTGTGCCCATGAACACTATAGTCCCTCTGTGTCCAAGAACACTATAGTCCCTCTGTGTCCAAGAACACTATAGTCCCTCTGTGTCCAAGAACACCATAGTCTCTGTGCCCATGAACACTATAGTCCCTCTGTGTCCAAGAACACCATAGTACCTGTGTCCAAGAACACTATAGTCCCTCTGTGTCCAAGAACACTATAGTCCCTCTGTGTCCAAGAACACCATAGTCTCTGTGCCCATGAACACTATAGTCCCTCTGTGTCCAAGAACACTATAGTCCCTCTGTGTCCAAGAACACTATAGTCCCTCTGTGTCCAAGAACACCATAGTCTCTGTGCCCATGAACACTATAGTCCCTCTGTGTCCAAGAACACCATAGTACCTGTGTCCAAGAACACTATAGTCCCTCTGTGTCCAAGAACACTATAGTCCCTCTGTGTCCAAGAACACCATAGTACCTGTGTCCAAGAACACTATAGTCCCTCTGTGTCCAAGAACACCATAGTCCCTCTGTGTCCAAGAACACCATAGTCCCTCTGTGTCCAAGAACACTATAGTCCCTCTGTGTCCAAGAACACCATAGTACCTGTGTCCAAGAACACTATAGTCCCTCTGTGTCCAAGAACACCATAGTCTCTGTGCCCAATAATGTCTAAATTACTATCACCCCATAGCACTCACATCTGTAGCCATGAAATACTTTGAAAGGCTGGTCATGGCTCACATCAACACCACAATCCCAAACACCCTGAACACACTCCAATTTGCATACCGCCCCAACAGATCCACAGATGACGCAATCTCTATTGCACTCCACACTGCCCTTTCCCACCTGGACAAAAGGAACACCTATGTGAGAATACTGTTCATTGACTACAGCTCAGCGTTCAACACCATAGTGTTCTCCAAGCTCATCACTAAGCTAAGGACCCTGGGACTAAACACCTCCCTCTGCAACTGGATCCTGGACTTCCTGACGGGCCGCCCTCCAGGTGGTGAAGGTAGGAAACAACACATCCACCACACTGACCCTGAAATACGGGGGCCCCTCAGGGGTGCATGCTTAGTCCCCCCTGTACTCCCTGTCCACCCATGACTGCGTGGCTGTGCACGACTACAACATCATCACTAAAGTTTGCTGACGACACGACTGTGGTAGGCCTGATCAACAACAACAATGAGACAGTCTGTAAGGAGGAGGTCAGAGACCTGGCTGTGTGGTGCCAGGACAATAACCTCTTCCTCAACGTGATCAAAACAAATTAGCTGATCGTGGACTACAAGAAAAGGAGGACTGAGCACGCACCCATTCACATCAACAAGGCTGTATTTGAGCGGGAACTTTTCTTCAGTATCCACATCACTAAGGATCTGGTCCAAACACACCAAGACAGTCATGAAGAGGGCACGACAACACCTCTTCCTCCTCAGGAGACTGAAGACATTTGATCCTCAAAAAGTTCTTGACTGTCTGCATCACCACTTCGTATGGCAACTGCTTGGCATCCAACCGCAAGGCACTACAGAGGGTAGTGCGTATGGCCCAGTACATCACTGGGGTCAAGCTCCCTGCCATCCAGGACCTCTATACCAGGCGGTGTCAGAGGAAGAGGAAGGCCCAAAAAATTGTCAAAGACTCCAGCCATCTAGGTCATAAACCATTCTCTCTGCTACCACACGGCAAGCTGTACCGATGCACCAAGTCTGTAACCAGCAGGACCCTGAACAGCTTCTACCCCCAAGTCATTATATTGCTAATTAGTTAAATAGTTAACCAATTCGCTACCTGGACTATCTACATTGACCCTTTTTGCACTAACTTTGACTCATCACATACTCTGCTGCCACTGTTTATTATCGATCCTGTTGCCTAGTCACTCTATTCCTAGTTATATGTACAGTTGAAGTCGGAAGTTTACATACACTTAGGTTGGAGTCATTAAAACTCGTTTTTCAACCACTCCACAAATTTCTTGTTTACAAACTATAGTTTTGGCAAGTCGATTAGGACATCTACCTTGTACGTGACACAAGTCATTTTTCAAACAATTGTTTACAGAGAGATTATTTCACTTATAATTCACTGTATCACAATTCCAGTGGGTCAGAACACATACACTAAGTTGACTGTGCCTTTAAACAGCTTGGAAAATTCCAGAAAATGATGTCATGGCTTTATAAGCTTCTGATGTATTTCAAGGCCAACTTTCAAACTCAGTGCCTCTTTGCTTGGGAAAATCCAAATAAATCAGCCAAGACCTCAGAAAAAATTTGTAGACCTCCACAAGTCTGGTTCATCCTTGGGAGCAATTACCAAACACCTGAAGGTACCACATTCATCTGTACAAACAATAGTACGAAAGTATAAACACCATGGGACCACACAACCGTCATACCTCTCAGGAAGGAGATGCATTCTGTCTCCTAGAGATGAACGTACTTTGGTGCGAAAGGTGCAAATCAATCCCAGAACAACAGCAAAGGACCTTGTGAAGATGCTGGAGGAAACAGGTACAAAGTATCTATATCCACAATAAAGCGAGTCCTATATCGACATAACTTGAAAGACTGCTCAGCAAAGAAGAAGCCACTGCTCCAAAACCGCCATAAAAAAGCCTGACTACGGTTTGCAACTGCACATTGGGACAAGATCGGACTTTTTGGAGAAATGTCCTCTGATCTGATGAAACAAAAATAGAACTGTTTGGCCAGAATGAACGTCGTTATATTTGGAGGAAAAAGGGGGAGGCTTGCAAGCCGAAGAACGCCATCCTAACCGTGAAGCACGGGGTGGCAGCATCATGTTGTGGGGGTGCTTTGCTGCAGCAGGGACTGGTGCACTTCACAAAATAGATGGCATCATGAGGGAGGAAAATGATGTGGATATATTGAAGCAACATTTCAAGACATCAGTCAGGAAGTTAAAGCTTGGTCGCAAATGGATCTTCCAAATGGACAATGACCACAAGCATACTTCCAAAGTTGTGGCAAAATGGCTTAAGAACAACAAAGTCACGGAATTGGAGTGGCCATCACAAAGCCCTGACCTCAATCCTATACAATATTTGTAGTCAGAACTGAAAAAGCATGTGCGAGCAAGGAGGCCTACAAACCTGTCTCAGTTACACCAGCTCTGTCAGGAGGAATGGGCCAACATTCACCCAACTTATTGTGGGAAGCTTGCAGAAGGCTACCCGAAACATTTGACACAGGTATGTTGATACAGTTACTACATATGACCAGTGACAGCTCAGGGTCTTATGACTAGTGACAGCTCAGTGTCTTATGACTAGTGACAGCTCAGTGTCTTATAACTAGTGACAGCTCAGTGTCTTATGACAGGTGACAGCTCAGTGTCTTATAACTAGTGACAGCTCAGTGTCTTATAACTAGTGACAGCTCAGTGCCTTATAACTAGTGACAGCTCAGTGTCTTATAACTAGTGACAGCTCAGTGTCTTATAACTAGTGACAGCTCAGTGTCTTATGACTAGTGACAGCTCAGTGTCTTATAACTAGTGACAGCTCAGTGTCTTATAACTAGTGACAGCTCAGTGTCTTATGACTAGTGACAGCTCAGTCCCTTATGACTAGTGACAGCTCAGTGTCTTATGACAGGTGACAGCTCAGTGTCTTATAACTAGTGACAGCTCAGTGCCTTATAACTAGTGACAGCTCAGTGTCTTATGACTAGTGACAGCTCAGTCCCTTATGACTAGTGACAGCTCAGTGTCTTATGACAGGTGACAGCTCAGTGTCTTATAACTAGTGACAGCTCAGTGTCTTATGACAGGTGACAACTCAGTGTCTTATGACAGGTGACAACTCAGTGCCTTATAACTAGTGACAGCTCAGTGCCTTATAACTAGTGACAGCTCAGTGTCTTATAACTAGTGACAGCTCAGTGTCTTATGACAGGTGACAGCTCAGTGTCTTATAACTAGTGACAGCTCAGTGTCTTATAACTAGTGACAGCTCAGTGTCTTATAACTAGTGACAGCTCAGTCCCTTATAACTAGTGACAGCTCAGTGTCTTATAACTAGTGACAGCTCAGTGTCTTATGACAGGTGACAGCTCAGTGTCTTATAACTAGTGACAGCTCAGTGTCTTATAACTAGTGACAGCTCAGTCCCTTATTACTAGTGACAGCTCAGTGTCTTATAACTAGTGACAGCTCAGTGTCTTATAACTAGTGACAGCTCAGTGTCTTATAACTAGTGACAGCTCAGTGTCTTATAACTAGTGACAGCTCAGTCCCTTATTACTAGTGACAGCTCAGTGTCTTATAACTAGTGACAGCTCAGTGTCTTATAACTAGTGACAGCTCAGTGTCTTATAACTAGTGACAGCTCAGTGCCTTATAACTAATGACAGCTCAGTGTCTTATGACTAGTGACAGCTCAGTCCCTTATGACTAGTGACAGCTCAGTGTCTTATGACAGGTGACAGCTCAGTGTCTTATAACTAGTGACAGCTCAGTGTCTTATGACAGGTGACAACTCAGTGCCTTATAACTAGTGACAGCTCAGTGCCTTATAACTAGTGACAGCTCAGTGTCTTATAACTAGTGACAGCTCAGTGTCTTATGACAGGTGACAGCTCAGTGTCTTATAACTAGTGACAGCTCAGTGTCTTATAACTAGTGACAGCTCAGTGTCTTATAACTAGTGACAGCTCAGTCCCTTATAACTAGTGACAGCTCAGTGTCTTATAACTAGTGACAGCTCAGTGTCTTATGACAGGTGACAGCTCAGTGTCTTATAACTAGTGACAGCTCAGTGTCTTATAACTAGTGACAGCTCAGTCCCTTATTACTAGTGACAGCTCAGTGTCTTATAACTAGTGACAGCTCAGTGTCTTATAACTAGTGACAGCTCAGTGTCTTATAACTAGTGACAATTCAGTGTCTTATAACCAGTGACAGCTCAGTGTCTTATAACTAGTGACAGCTCAGTGTCTTATAACTAGTGACAGCTCAGTCCCTTATTACTAGTGACAGCTCAGTGTCTTATAACTAGTGACAGCTCAGTGTCTTATAACTAGTGACAGCTCAGTGTCTTATGACCAGTGACAGCTCAGTCCCTTATTACTAGTGACAGCTCAGTCCCTTATTACTAGTGACAGCTCAGTGTCTTATAACTAGTGACAGCTCAGTCCCTTATTACTAGTGACAGCTCAGTGTCTTATAACTAGTGACAGCTCAGTCCCTTATAACTAGTGACAGCTCAGTGCCTTATTACTAGTGACAGCTCAGTCCCTTATAACTAGTGACAGCTCAGTCCCTTATAACTAGTGACAGCTCAGTGTCTTATAACTAGTGACAGCTCAGTGCCTTATTACTAGTGACAGCTCAGTCCCTTATAACTAGTGACAGCTCAGGGTCTTATAACTAGTGACAGCTCAGGCCCTTATAACTAGTGACAGCTCAGGCCCTTATAACTAGTGACAGCTCAGTGTCTTATAACTAGTGACAGCTCAGTGTCTTATTACTAGTGACAGCTCAGTGTCTTATAACTAGTGACAGCTCAGTGTCTTATAACTAGTGACAGCTCAGTGTCTTATAACTAGTGACAGCTCAGTCCCTTATGACTAGTGACAGCTCAGTGTCTTATAACTAGTGACAGCTCAGTGTCTTATGACAGGTGACAGCTCAGTGCCTTATTACTAGTGACAGCTCAGTGTCTTATAACTAGTGACAGCTCAGTGTCTTATAACTAGTGACAGCTCAGTGTCTTATGACCAGTGACAGATCAGTGTCTTATGACCAGTGACATCTCAGTGTCTTATAACTAGTGACAGCTCTGTGCCTTATAACTAGTGACAGCTCAGTCCCTTATAACTAGTGACAGCGCAGTGTCTTATGAGCAGTGAGAGATCAGTGTCTTATAACTAGTGACAGCTCAGTGTCTTATAACTAGTGACAGCTCAGTCCCTTATAACTAGTGACAGCTCAGTGTCTTATAACTAGTGACAGCTCAGTCCCTTATAACTAGTGACAGCTCAGTCCCTTATGACTAGTGACAGCTCAGTGTCTTATGACTAGTGACAGCTCAGTGTCTTATAACTAGTGACAGCTCAGTGTCTTATAACTAGTGACAGCTCAGTCCCTTATAACTAGTGACAGCTCAGTGTCTTATAACTAGTGACAGCTCAGTCCCTTATAACTAGTGACAGCTCAGTGTCTTATAACTAGTGACAGCTCAATGTCTTATAACTAGTGACAGCTCAGTGTCTTATGACAGGTGACAGCTCAGTGTCTTATAACTAGTGACAGATCAGTGTCTTATAACTAGTGACAGCTCAGTGTCTTATAACTAGTGACAGCTCAGTGTCTTATGACCAGTGACAGCTCAGTGTCTTATAACTAGTGACAGCTCAGTGTCTTATAACTAGTGACAGCTCAGTGCCTTATAACTAGTGACAGCTCAGTGTCTTATAACTAGTGACATCTCAGTGTCTTATGACAGGTGACAGCTCAGTGCCTTATTACTAGTGACAGCTCAGTGTCTTATAACTAGTGACAGCTCAGTGTCTTATAACTAGTGACAGCTCAGTGTCTTATAACTAGTGACAGCTCAGTGTCTTATGACAGGTGACAGCTCAGTGCCTTATTACTAGTGACAGCTCAGTGTCTTATAACTAGTGACAGCTCAGTGTCTTATAACTAGTGACAGCTCAGTGTCTTATAACTAGTGACAGCTCAGTGTCTTATAACTAGTGACAGCTCAGTGTCTTATGACAGGTGACAGCTCAGTGCCTTATTACTAGTGACAGCTCAGTGTCTTATAACTAGTGACAGCTCAGTGTCTTATGACTAGTGACAGCTCAGTCCCTTATAACTAGTGACAGCTCAGTCCCTTATAACTAGTGACAGCTCAGTGTCTTATAACTAGTGACAGCTCAGTGTCTTATGACAGGTGACAGCTCAGTGTCTTATAACTAGTGACAGCTCAGTGTCTTATAACTAGTGACAGCTCAGTGTCTTATAACTAGTGACAGCTCAGTCCCTTATAACTAGTGACAGCTCAGTGTCTTATAACTAGTGACAGCTCAGTGTCTTATGACAGGTGACAGCTCAGTGTCTTATAACTAGTGACAGCTCAGTGTCTTATAACTAGTGACAGCTCAGTCCCTTATTACTAGTGACAGCTCAGTGTCTTATAACTAGTGACAGCTCAGTGTCTTATAACTAGTGACAATTCAGTGTCTTATAACCAGTGACAGCTCAGTGTCTTATAACTAGTGACAGCTCAGTGTCTTATAACTAGTGACAGCTCAGTCCCTTATTACTAGTGACAGCTCAGTGTCTTATAACTAGTGACAGCTCAGTGTCTTATAACTAGTGACAGCTCAGTGTCTTATGACCAGTGACAGCTCAGTCCCTTATTACTAGTGACAGCTCAGTCCCTTATTACTAGTGACAGCTCAGTGTCTTATAACTAGTGACAGCTCAGTCCCTTATTACTAGTGACAGCTCAGTGTCTTATAACTAGTGACAGCTCAGTCCCTTATAACTAGTGACAGCTCAGTGCCTTATTACTAGTGACAGCTCAGTCCCTTATAACTAGTGACAGCTCAGTCCCTTATAACTAGTGACAGCTCAGTGTCTTATAACTAGTGACAGCTCAGTGCCTTATTACTAGTGACAGCTCAGTCCCTTATAACTAGTGACAGCTCAGGGTCTTATAACTAGTGACAGCTCAGGCCCTTATAACTAGTGACAGCTCAGGCCCTTATAACTAGTGACAGCTCAGTGTCTTATAACTAGTGACAGCTCAGTGTCTTATTACTAGTGACAGCTCAGTGTCTTATAACTAGTGACAGCTCAGTGTCTTATAACTAGTGACAGCTCAGTGTCTTATAACTAGTGACAGCTCAGTCCCTTATGACTAGTGACAGCTCAGTGTCTTATGACAGGTGACAGCTCAGTGCCTTATAACT
Organism: Salvelinus fontinalis; assembly: GCF_029448725.1. Classification (NCBI taxonomy): domain Eukaryota; kingdom Metazoa; phylum Chordata; class Actinopteri; order Salmoniformes; family Salmonidae; genus Salvelinus; species Salvelinus fontinalis. The sequence continues at coordinate 4,556,918 of NC_074669.1, forward strand.
AGTGACAGCTCAGTGTCTTATAACTAGTGACAGCTCAGTGTCTTATAACTAGTGACAGCTCAGTGTCTTATAACTAGTGACAGCTCAGTGTCTTATAACTAGTGACAGCTCAGTGTCTTATAACTAGTGACAGCTCAGTCCCTTATAACTAGTGACAGCGCAGTGTCTTATGAGCAGTGAGAGATCAGTGTCTTATAACTAGTGACAGCTCAGTGTCTTATAACTAGTGACAGCTCAGTCCCTTATAACTAGTGACAGCTCAGTGTCTTATAACTAGTGACAGCTCAGTCCCTTATAACTAGTGACAGCTCAGTCCCTTATGACTAGTGACAGCTCAGTGTCTTATGACTAGTGACAGCTCAGTGTCTTATAACTAGTGACAGCTCAGTGTCTTATAACTAGTGACAGCTCAGTCCCTTATAACTAGTGACAGCTCAGTGTCTTATAACTAGTGACAGCTCAGTCCCTTATAACTAGTGACAGCTCAGTGTCTTATAACTAGTGACAGCTCAATGTCTTATAACTAGTGACAGCTCAGTGTCTTATGACAGGTGACAGCTCAGTGTCTTATAACTAGTGACAGATCAGTGTCTTATAACTAGTGACAGCTCAGTGTCTTATAACTAGTGACAGCTCAGTGTCTTATGACCAGTGACAGCTCAGTGTCTTATAACTAGTGACAGCTCAGTGCCTTATAACTAGTGACAGCTCAGTGTCTTATAACTAGTGACATCTCAGTGTCTTATGACAGGTGACAGCTCAGTGCCTTATTACTAGTGACAGCTCAGTGTCTTATAACTAGTGACAGCTCAGTGTCTTATAACTAGTGACAGCTCAGTGTCTTATAACTAGTGACAGCTCAGTGTCTTATGACAGGTGACAGCTCAGTGCCTTATTACTAGTGACAGCTCAGTGTCTTATAACTAGTGACAGCTCAGTGTCTTATAACTAGTGACAGCTCAGTGTCTTATAACTAGTGACAGCTCAGTGTCTTATAACTAGTGACAGCTCAGTGTCTTATGACAGGTGACAGCTCAGTGCCTTATTACTAGTGACAGCTCAGTGTCTTATGACTAGTGACAGCTCAGTCCCTTATAACTAGTGACAGCTCAGTCCCTTATAACTAGTGACAGATCAGTGTCTTATAACTAGTGACAGCTCTGTGCCTTATAACTAGTGACAGCTCAGTCCCTTATAACTAGTGACAGCTCAGTCCCTTATAACTAGTGACAGCTCAGTCCCTTATAACTAGTGACAGCTCAGTGTCTTATGAGCAGTGAGAGATCAGTGTCTTATAACTAGTGACAGCTCAGTCCCTTATAACTAGTGACAGCTCAGTCCCTTATAACTAGTGACAGCTCAGTCCCTTATAACTAGTGACAGCGCAGTGTCTTATGAGCAGTGAGAGATCAGTGTCTTATAACTAGTGACAGCTCAGTGTCTTATGACTAGTGACAGCTCAGTGTCTTATAACTAGTGACAGCTCAGTGTCTTATGACAGGTGACAGCTCAGTGTCTTATAACTAGTGACAGCTCAGTGTCTTATGACTAGTGACAGCTCAGTGTCTTATGACTAGTGACAGCTCAGTGTCTTATGACCAATTTGACAGAGTTTGAAGTCTTTTGAATAGAATAATGGGCAAATGTTGCACAATCCAGGTGTGGAAAGCTCTTAGAGACTTACCCAGAAAGACTCACAGCTGTAATCGCTGCCAAATGTACTTCTACAAAGTAATGATTCAGGGGTTGTGAATACTTCAATAAATTTGCAAATATTTCTAAAAACACGTTTTCCCTTTGTCATTATGGGGTTTTGTGTGTAGATGGGTGAGAAAATAAATATTTAATCCATTTTGTAACACAACAAAATGTTGAATAAGTCAAAGGGTCTGAATACACTCTGAAGACGCTATAGTTGCAAAGCAGTTCTGAACTTTCTTTGCTTTTTGACCTAAACCTACTGTGCTATATTATTGATTTTGTTTTCAAACGAGCACATGCAAATGCGATACGCTCAAGGCATCTGAATATATTAAATTCTATCCACCCATCTTGTAGTGAAGTGAACACAGTACAGACTCCCACTGAATGTTTCACCCGAGGCTAAGCCAGTGTTCATGCTACGATTCATGATTTGCGTTTCTGCCCTTTTATCAATATGATAAAACTTTTGCAACAATAGCAGAGTAGCCTACCGCCTCCAGATGAAACCAGGCACTGAACATAATAAAATATGAAATATAGTATAGTTCTAAATCGGGGCCATTTCCTGTATTCAGGCAATTTAATGAGCGGAAAAATTTGGCTTTTACAGTATGTTCACACCACAAATACTTCGGGGAACGTCTGCCATGTTGTGTCTAGAAAAAGAAATGGGCTGTGAATTTATCGACGGGTTGACAGACAGGGGTATTTTATTAGGTGATTGATTTGAGAGGCAATGTTGTTGTTTTTTTCCATAGGGGGGGGGGGAAATATTAGTCCCATCGTCCTTATGCGAGGGACTCGAGGGATTCCGTGTTGTCTATACCCCCCTCGGTGAGTGTGTTTGACAGAGGCGAGTTGCTAGTGGAGGCCAGAGTGTAGCAGAGCAGACCTGGGATCAAATACTCTATGAGATCATTTGACATACATTAACTGGGCTTGATTGAGCTTGCCTGGTGCAATGGAACCTAGAATTGTAGCAAAAGTGCAAACTCTGCCCTTTTGTCCCGCAGGCAAAATGAAATGCTACAAGTATTTGAAAGATTTCAAATAACATTTGAACCCAGGCCTGGAGAGGAGAACGGTATGTCGTCTCACCGTGCTCAGACATTGGCCGTGACACATGACAAGTTTATTGTAACGTTTCTTATCTCTTGGAATGTGCCAATGATTTACACAGAGCGTCGTTCGAAGCCGGCTGTGTGTTTTCTGGACTCCAGAGCTCCTCAAAGGAAGGAGGGCTTGGTTGAAAAGTAAATCACGTTTATGTCAGAATATCTTTACCTTAAATGGAAAGAGGCTTGTGATTTTTATATGAGCCTGCATTTGAGACTAAAGTGTGAAGACTAGTTTCCCAGTGCTTGATTGAGCTTGCCTGGTGTTTCAATCTTCACTTACGTGTTAAACGTTACTAACGTCGCTAACTTAACTCCTATACCTGTGTTCACTGTTTGTCGGTTGCCAGTTTGTCTTGTTTGTCAAGTCAACCAGCGTTTTTGTGTCTCAGCTCCTGCTTTTCCCCAGTCTCTCTTTTTCTCGCCCTCCTGGTTTTGACCCTTGCCTGTCCTGACTCTGAGCCCGCCTCCCTGACCACTCTGCCTGCCCCTGAGCCCGCCTGCCAACCTGTACCTTGCCCCCCTCTGGATTATTGACCTCTGCCTGACCCTGAGTCTGCCTGCCGTCCGGTACCGTTGCCCTACCTCTGTTTTACTGACCCCTGCCGACCTTGACCTGTCTATTGCCTGCCCCTGTTGGATTATTAAACCATTGTTAATTCAACATTGTCTGCATCTGGGTCTTTCCGTCATAACCGATAACTTATGGGGGTTATTTGTGAGAATTAAATCTAATAATGAGGATCTATCAAGATTTTTCACATTTAACTGAGTAGGTTTTGTGATTAGCTGGGTTACATTCAGATCAAGACAAATGTTCTTGAAGTTATCTGAGATAGGTGTCAGCCAGTCCAGGTTGAAGTTACCTAAGACCACCAGTTCAGATGGTTTAGTCACATCAACTATCTCCCTAGCCTGGAGTGTACATGCACAACTGTGAAGCAGCACAGCCCTTGCTGTGGCAGTTTGGTTGGGGAAGGCTATTGTTGATAAGGAGCAGGAACTGGAGACACAACAGGGTTGAGATGAAAATATCTCTGTTGTAATATTGAGTGTTGGGTCTGAAACCAGTTGAAAAACATGCCACTCTGGGCCTTTGGGGGATCCCCCCCCCCCCCCCCGCCCCCGCCCCCAAAGTGGTTTGGTCCCATTGCTCACGCATCGTCTTGTAGGAAACAGGCATGAGGAGGCAGACACTGTGATAGCTTGTTGATGCTCATAGTCGCTAGAGAGGCATCACGTTTGTTATGGAACAAAACCACTGCACGTTGAGAAGACCACAGAACATGGCAGAGAAGAGGCTATGTTTACTCTAGAATCCAGCCCTATTGTGACATCACAATAGCTTTGTGTTCTCATAACCAGGGTTGTGTAGGGTCAACCACGTTGTGACCCACAGAACCCTTGTTTTCAGAGGCGTGCAAGAGGAGAGACAATTCTTTCGCCATTTTCCAGACCATTTTTGACATAAATCCCTAGTCTATTCATGTCCTCATACTTAACCGTGTTTGGGCTCTTGTGCTATAGCCACACAATAACCCCTGTTATTATTACTATGTCAACTACAGTTGGAAGGCTTGGTAGGCTGACTGGGCTGGGATTGGCTGGGAGCCAAGAAGGGGAGGGCCAGATCCACTGCTGCTGCCTGATTAACGACACGTAACTGCTTGAATAATAGATGACCTTTTGATTAGAATGTATAATGTCACGTGGGCTACTAACATTCTCTGATGTATTGTAAATGCTATTCATGTTGTGAGATATTAATATCAACGATTAAAGACGGCTGAGCCTCATGCAATGTGAAACATTAGATCGTTCGAGTTCATTTGATTAAAGGAACTAGGACAATGTTACTAATTGGCCATTGTTGCTCATATAATTAACAAAAGAACAGATTGGAAATGATGCATACAATTACATTCATGGAATCAACAATCTGTCCGCAATATTAAAGCTGATCCACCCTCTTAAAAAAGAAATAAAAACAAGAGAATAAAATACTACCCATTCTGTTGCTTTTACTAAAGTCTTTCTCCTTCAACTAATATCCATATTGTTGTGAACTACTCTGTGCAGATGACTGACTAATGTTAGGTGTTCAATATTCTTCCTTAGGACTCTTAATTGTTTGGCATCTGGAAAAAGGAGGATTATGATGGTACAGTTGGTTGGCTGCCAGTGCGGTGGCCCACTCAGTCCTGCTCTGAAGGCTTTTATTGGGCCCGTTAACCTTAACGTGGTGGTAGTATGAGCTGTGTGCTCCTGGTGAAATTTCGGAGCCGACAGAGGAGGCAACACATCACCCAGAGGGTTGGCATGGATCCAGAGACAGTCAATCTGAGAAGCACCAGGCCTGACGACAGACTACCATCCCCAGACCCTCGCACTGCTCTGCCCTGCGTTCACTCCCCTTCGTGTGGTTCCACTCCCTAACAAAGACACTGCTATTGTTTATTTACTGAACTGTATAAAGTGACAGCATACAGGGAGCACACAGGGAGCACACAGGGAACACACAGGGAGCACACAGGGAGCACACAGGGAGCACACAGGGAGCACACAGGGAACATACAGGGAGCATACAGGGAGCACACAGGGAGCACACAGGGAGCACACAGGGAACCCACAGGGAACCCACAGGGAACCCACAGGGAACCCACAGGGAACACATAGGGAATGTGTTGTGATCTTCCTCGGTTTTAATGTTGGTCCACTCTGATGATTAACAAGATGGCGCTGACAGGGATGGTCTCCTCACTTCGAGTTCTTAGGAAACTATGCAGTATTTTGTTTTTTAACCTGTTTGGGCTGCAAGCCCAACGTCGGAACGAAAATGACAACAGCTGCAGGGCGCGAAATTCAAAATCTATTTTTTTTAAATATTTAACTTTCACACATTAACAAGTCCAATACAGCATTTGAAAGATAAACATCTTGTCAATCCAGCCAACATGTCCGATTTTTTAAATGTTTTACAGAGAAAACACCACATATATTTATGTTAGCTCACCACCAATACAAAAGTGGACAGACACGTATGAATATGATTATGATGTATGAATTATGATTCAAGTAGCATGCACAAGCCAACCGAAATAAACTAAAACCAACCTAAAGAACCCAGAAAAAACTACCTCAGATGACAGTCATATAACATGTTACACAATAAATCTATGTTTTGTTCATAAAAAGTGCATATTTTAGCTATAAATCAGTTTTACATTGATGCTACCATAAATGCTACCACATAGCTACAGTCTGAATCCAGACGGGAGTAGCCAGAGAAAATACATACACCAACGTCGACTACTAATTACACCTCATAAAACATTTCAGAAAAACATATGGTGGATAGCTAATGAAAGACAGATATCGTGTGAATAAAGCCAATATTTCCGATTTTTGAAGTGTTTTACAGCGAAAACACAATATATCGTTATATTAGCTAACAACATAAGCTAGCATAAGGCAGCATTGATTCTAGTGAAGCGCTAGCCTAGCACAGTTAGCACAGTTAGCATACAACAGTTCGACAGATATATGAAAAAGCATCCCAAATTGGGTCCTTATCTTTGTTGATATTCCATCAGAATGTTGTAACGGGGTCCAATGTCCAGTACAGTCTTTAGTTGGGTTCCAGAACGAAACATTTCCCTCTTTGGTTAGCAAGCACCACGGCTATGCGGCGCTAAACTTTCTGTCTTCAAAACATTCTTCCAAAACATCACGTCTAAAGTCCAGAATAAATTGCAATAATATAATTAAAGTATATTGAAAAAACATACTTTAGGATGATTTTGTGACATGTATCAAATAATATCGAAGTCAGAGATCATTTTCACCGTTATCGACCTTCTTCCAGTAGCCGAGACCAAATTCTGCTTCGCGCCCGGAATTTTTTTTTAACTGCGCAGGTCTCACAAGAAGGTGTGGTATTCAGTCCATGGACGAGATATTCGACTCCTTTCAATTCTCACTTCCGCATTACACCCTGATGAAGGCGTATGACGTGATTCTACGGTCCTAAGTGTAATGACCTTTTATAGACAAGGTCTTAAAGAGACACATCGCATTTTGGAAATCTCAATTCGGCTGGGAAAATGGCTGTAAAAATATTTCTGTTCGACTTAGAGAAATAATTCAAACCTTTTTAGAAACTATAGACTGTTATCTATCCAACAGTAGTAAATATATGCATATTGTAAAATAAAAAAATTCTTAAGAGGCCGTTTGAAAATGTGCACATATTTTCCAGTTTTTTCAATATTCACCCTGCAGCCTGAAGAAGTTTTAATGTATTATTTGTTACATTGTTACCCCAGGAAATCTTAAGTCTTATTACATACAGCCGGGAAGAACTATTGGATATAAGAGCAACGTCAACTTACCAACATTACGACCAGAAATGTGACTTTCCCAAAGCGGATCCTCTGTTTGGACCACCACCCAGGACAATGGATCTAATCCCAGTAGTCGACCCAAAACAAAGACACCGCAGAAGGGGCAGACGAAGCGGCCACCAGGCCAGGCTCCGTAGACGTGCACATCGCACACCGCCCCAGAGTATACTACTAGCCAATGTCCAGTCTCTTGACAACAAGGTAGATGAAATTCGAGCAAGGGTTGCCTTCCAGAGACACATCAGAGATTGTAACATCCTCTGTTTAACAGAAACATGACTCTCTCGGGATATGTTGTCGGAATCGGTTCAGCCACCGGGCTTCTCCATGCATCACGCCGACAGAGATAAACACCTCTCTGGGAAGAGGAAGGGCGAGGGTGTATGCTTCATAATTAATGACTCATGGTTTAATCATAACAACATACAGGAACTCAAGTCCTTCTGCTCACCCGACCTAGAATTCCTTACAATCAAATGCCGGCCATATTATCTCCCAAGAGAAATCTCGTCAGTTATCGTCACAGCTGTGTGCATTCCCCCTCAAGCAGACACCACGACGGCCCTCAAGGAACTTCACTGGACTCTATGTAAACTGTAAACCATATACACTGAGGCTGCGTTTATTGTAGCTGAGGATTTTAACAAAGCAAAATTGAGCACAAGGCTATCTAAATTCTATCAGCATATTGATTGTAGTACATGCGGGGGTAATACACTCGATCACTGCTACTCTAACTTCTGCGATGCATACAAGGCCCTCCCCTGCCCTCCCTTCGGCAAATCCGACCATCTTGCTCCTACCACCTTATAGACAGAAACTCAAACAGGATGTACCAGTGACTAGAACCATTCAATGCTGGTTTGACCAATCGGAATCCACGCTTCAAGATTGTTTTGATCACGCAGACTGGGATATGTTCCGGTCAGTGTCAGAGAACAATATTGATCTATATGCCGACTCTGTGAGTGAGTTTATAAGGAATGCATTGGAGATGTTGTACCCACTGTGACTATTAAAACCTACCCTAACCAGAAACCGTGGATGGATGGCGGCATTCGCGCAAAACTGAAAGCATGAACCACCGCATTTAACCATGGAAAGAGGTCTGGGAATTTGGCTGAATATAAACAGTGTAGTTATTCCCTCCGCAAAGCAATCAAACAAGGGAAATGCCGGTACAGGGACAAAGTGGAGTTGCAATTCAATGGCTCAGACACGAGACGTATGTGGCAGGGTCTACAGGAAATCACAGACTACAGAAAGAAATCCAGTAACGTCACGGACACCGACGTCACGCTTCCAGACAAACTAAACACCTTCTTTGCCCGCTTTGAGGATAATACAGTGCCACTGTCGCGGCCCGCTAACAAGTACTGCGCCCCTCCCCCCTACTTCGTGGCCGTCGTGAGTAAACCATTTTAACGTGTTAACCCTCGCGAGGCTGCTGGCCAGACAGCATCCCTAGCCATGTCCTCAGAGCATGCGCAGACCACCTGGCTGGTGTGTTTACGGACATATTCAATCACTCCCTATCCCAGTCTGCTGTCCCCACATGCTTCAAGATGGCCACCATTGTTCCTGTGCCCAATAAGAAAAAGCTAACTGACTATCGCCCCGTAGCACTCACTTCTGTCATCATGAAGTGCTTTGAGAGACTAATCAAGGATCATATCACCTCCACATTACCGACCACCCAAGACCCACTTCAGTTTGCATACCGCCCCCAACAGGTCCACAGACAATCGCCATCACACTGCACACTGTCCTATCCCATCTGGACGAGAGGAATACCTATGTAAGAATGCTGTTCGTCGACTACAGCTCAGCATTCAACACCATAATACCCTCTAAGCTCATCATCAAGCTGGAGGCCCTGGGTCTCAACCCTGCCCTGTGCAATTGGGTCCTGGACTTTCTGACGGGCCACCCCAGGTGGTGAAGGTAGGAAACAACATCTCCACTTTGCTGAACATTGCGGCACCACAAGGGTGCGTGCTCAGCCCCCTCCTGTACTCCCTGTTCACCCACGACTGCGTGGCCATGCACGCCTCCAACTCAATCATCAAGTTTGCAGACGACACAACAGTAGTGGGCTCGATTACCAACAATGACGAGACAGCCTACAGGGAGGAGGTGAGGGCACTCAGATTGTGGTGTCAGGAAAACAACTTCTCACTCAACGTCAACAAAATAAAGGAGATAATTGTGGACTTCAGGAAACAACAGAGGGAGCAGCCCCCCTATCCACATCAACGGGACAGCAGTGGAGAAGGTGGAAAGTTTTATGTTCCTCGGCGTACACATCACAGACAAACTGAAATGGTCTACCGACACAGACAGTGTGGTGAAGAAGGCACAACAGTGCCTCTTCAACTTCAGGAGGCTGAAGAAATTTGTCTTGTCACCTAAAACACTCACAAACTTTTACAGATGCACCATCGAGAGCATCCTGTCGTGCTGTATCACAGCCTGGTACGGCAGCAGCACTGCCCTCAACCGCAAGCCTCTCCAGAGGGTAGTGAGGTCTGCACAGCGCATAACCAGGGGCAAACTACCTGCCCTCCATGACACCTACAGCACCCGATGTCACAGGAAGGCCATAAAGATCATCAAGGACAACAACCACCCGAGCCGCTGCCTGTTCACACTGCTACCATCCAGAAGGTGAGGTCAGTACAGGTGCATCAAAGCAGGGACCGAGAGACTGAAAAACGTCTATCTCAAGCTTCTATCTCAAGGCCACCAGACTGCTAAACAGCCATCACTAACTCAGAGAGGCTGCTGCCTACATAGAGACTCAAATCACTGACCACTTTAATAAATGGATCACTAGTAACTTTAAACAATGTCACTTTAAACAATGTCACTTTAATAATGTCTACGTATCTTACATAACTCATCATATTATATACTGTATTTTATACCATCTACTGCATCTTGCCTATGCTGCTCGGCCATCGCTCATCCATATATTTAAATGTACATATTCTCATTCACCCCTTTAGATTTGTGTGTATTAGGTAGTTGTTGGGGAATTGTTAGATTACTTGTTGGATATTACTGCACTGTCGGAACTAGAAGCACAAGCATTTCGCTACACTCACAGTAACATCTGCTAACCATGTGTTTGTGACCAATAACATGTGATTTCATTTGATGACTGCCATCAGTCAGGCTGTTCGTGGACATTTTTGGCAGGTATATGTATGTGTCATAAAACTGCAGTCATCAAACAGTTTCGTGACACATCATTTAGTCAACAGTTTCATGAAACATCAATTTCCCAACAGTTTCCTGACACATCAGTTTCCCAACAGTTTCATGACACAAACATACAGACATCTAACAATCCATATGAGTGTCGGGTAGCAATCACTCATAGTTTCACTTTTAACAATATGGACTGTGGGAAACTCATCCCTCCCTAACTCCCTTCCCGTCCACAGAATAAAGTTATCCAATGACAAATCAGAGGGTGGACTGTCTCCAGAGACAGTAAATTTGAGAAGCACCAGGCCTGACGATGGACTACCATCCCCAGCCCCTCTCACTGCTCTGGTCTGTCTCCAGAGACAGTAAATCTGCGAAGCACCAGGCCTGAGGATGGACTACCATCCCCAGCCCCTCTCAATGCTCTGGTCTGTCTCCAGAGACAGTAAATCTGAGAAGCACCAGGCCTGACGATGGACTACCATCCCCAGCCCCTCTCACTGCTCTGGTCTGTCTCCAGAGACAGTAAATCTGAGAAGCACCAGGCCTGACGATGGACTACCATCCCCAGCCCCTCTCATTGCTCTGGTCTGTCTCCAGAGACAGTAAATCTGAGAAGCACCAGGCCTGACGATGGACTACCATCCCCAGCCCCTCTCACTGCTCTGGTCTGCCGTACTTTCACTCCCCCGTGTGTCCTTACACTCCCTAACAGAGGGTTGTGGTAGATATTTGATATCTTTGAATGAATTCTGCATTAGAAATTTGAGTATCCAACAGTGCTGTTGTACATAGCGTTACACAGGCGGGTTGGGAAGCGAACGTATTGATGTTATGTTATCATTTTTTATTTTTTTATTTTTCGTTTTGGAGGAAGAATTGAATGATTACGTTTGTTTGGGCCGGTATGCATTTGCTCCATTGTTTGTTGATGTTTTTTTTTTATTGGCAGCCCAGCTTTCATTTTACAGAGTGTGGCTTTAAAAGTAATTTGGGAAGTGAGGATAGTCATATAGTGCTGGGAAATTATGGATTTATTTGAGAATTATTTCTGCAAAGGGGTCTGTTGAATTCATTTAGACACACAAACACAATGCTACCGTGACAGTTATTTTCAGGTCCATCCCGAACAAAGGTTGTTTTGATCTGATTTTGGTTTCTCTGTGACATGAAAGGTCTTTGGTATGAACCTCTGTGCCTATTGTCCCTCCTGGGCTCCACAAACTGCTCTCAGTGGACGTGGCCTTTTCATCTAAAGCACCTGTCAATTTGGACAGTGATGCTAGTCTGCCTTGAATGTGTAGAATGGGGCCCCTCTGTGCAAGGGACTTGTATTCCGATTTACAGAGCCAAAGGGAGAATTTCCTTTTCAAAATGTCATCCCTGGAAAATATGTCACAGGGCTTGGAAATCAATCCCCTGAAAAACACGTGGGATGTTATCATTTCGAAAACCCCTAAGAGGAGTTTACCCATACATTCCACAGTGCCGTATACAAGTGTCAACCTGATGAACACGGACGGGACTTTTTCTGTCACATATCAAATAGAATAGTCAACGTCATTAAGCCGTGAGAAGCCCAGGAGCAGTTCCTCTGTGTGCATGTGTGGAGGTATTTATACAGTACTGTATGTGTGGAGGTATTTATACAGTACTGTATGTGTGGAGGTATTTATACAGTACTGTATGTGTGGAGGTATTTATACAGTACTGTGTGTGTGGAGGTATGTATACAGTACTGTATGTGCGGAGGTATTTATACAGTACTGTATGTGTGGAGGTATTTATACAGTACTGTATGTGCGGAGGTATTTATACAGTACTGTATGTGTGGAGGTATTTATACAGTACTGTATGTGCGGAGGTATTTATACAGTACTGTATGTGCGGAGGTATTTATACAGTACTGTATGTGTGGAGGTATTTATACAGTACTGTATGTCTGGAGGTATTTATACAGTACTGTATGTGTGGAGGTATTTATACAGTACTGTATGTGTGGAGGTATTTATACAGTACTGTATGTGCCGAGGTATGTATACAGTAATGTATGTGTATGTGTGCATTGCTTGTAATAGTATAATCCACTTGAACAGTAGCACACCGTAGTTCTGAAGAAAACTAACAAACACTGAAATCATATTTTACACAGAAATCATCTATAAACACTGAAATCATCTATAAACACTGAAATCATATTTTACACAGAAATCATCTATAAACACTGAAATCATCTATAAACACTGAAATCATATTTTACACAGAAATCATCTATAAACACTGAAATCATCTATAAACACTGAAATCATATTTTACACAGAAATCATCTATAAACACTGAAATCATCTATAAACACTGAAATCATCAATAAACACTGAAATCATCTGTAAACACTGAACTCATATTTAACACTGAAATCATCTATAAACACTAAAATCATATTTAACACTGATATCATCTATAAACACTGAAATCATCTATAAACACTGAAATCATCTTTTACACTGAAATCATCAAGCTTATAAAATACATTGTTGATTTAAATGTTTAAGCTCATCGGAAAGTAAGTGGGAAGTAAGGAATACAATACCTGTCTGGGAACATTCATCGACATGTTGTGCACAGCACCTACCTGTCAACACATGTTCAAAGTGTAAAACCAGATTTTGAGTCCACTGCTTAAGCATGATGCAGACTCTTTTTTCCCTGAGGTCTTTGTTTTGGTGCGGTTTGGACAGGCCTCGATTTTCAACGTCCACTGACGTTGATTTTTGGTCCAGTACGGACCAAATCTGAACCAATCATAGACATCTATATTTCACAAGTTTGGACAGCACAGTACGTCAACGTACAGTACAGTAGAGCACAGTAGATACAGTAAAGTAAAGAAAAATAAAGTATAGTATGTTACAGTATAATGTACTGTATTGTACTCTACTTTACTCTAAAGTACTCTGCTCAATTAAACTGTACTCTACTGTACTCTACTCTACTGAATTAAACTCTATTGTACTGCACTGTACTCTACTGAATTAAACGTTACTCTACTGTACTCTACTGAATTAAACTCTACTGTACTCCACTCTACTGTACTCTACTCTGCTGAATTAAACTCTACTGTACTGCACTGTACTCTACTGAATTAAACTCTACTCTACTGTACTCTACTGAATTAAACTCTACTCTACTGTACTCCACTCTACTGAATTAAACTCTACTCTACTGTACTCTACTGAATTAAACTCTACTCTACTGTACTCCACTCTACTGAATTAAACTCTACTTTACTGTACTCTACTGTACTCCACTCTACTGTACTCCACTCTACTGAACTAAACTCTACTGTACTGCACTGTACTCTACTGAATTAAACTCTACTCTACTCTACTGTACTCTACTGAATTAAACTCTACTATACTCTACTGTACTCTACTGAATTAAACTCTACTCTACTGTACTCCACTCTACTGAATTAAACTCTACTTTACTGTACTCTACTGTACTCCACTCTACTGTACTCCACTCTACTGAACTAAACTCTACTGTACTGCACTGTACTCTACTGAATTAAACTCTACTCTACTCTACTGTACTCTACTGAATTAAACTCTACTATACTCTACTGTACTCTACTGAATTAAACTCTACTCTACTGTACTCCACTCTACTGAATTAAACTCTACTTTACTATACTCTACTGTACTCTACTCTGCTGAATTAAACTCTACTGTACTGCACTGTACTCTACTGAATTAAACTCTACTCTACTCTACTGTACTCTACTGAATTAAACTCTACTCTACTGTACTCCACTCTACTGAATTAAACTCTACTTTACTGTACTCTACTGTACTCCACTCTACTGTACTCCACTCTACTGAACTAAACTCTACTGTACTGCACTGTACTCTACTGAATTAAACTCTACTCTACTCTACTGTACTCTACTGAATTAAACTCTACTATACTCTACTCTACTGAATTAAACTCTACTCTACTGTACTCCACTCTACTGAATTAAACTCTACTTTACTCCACTCTACTGTACTCCACTCTACTGTACTCCACTCTACTGAACTAAACTCTACTGTACTGTACTGAATTAAACTCTACTGTACTGCACTATACTGAATTAAACTCTACTGTACTCTACTGTACTGTACTCTACTGTACTACACTCTACTGAATTGAGCTCTACTGTACCGTGCTGTACTTTACTGAATAAAACTCTCCTGTCCTGTACTGAACTGTGCTGTACTGTACTGTGCTGTTCAAACTTGTGAAATATAGCCTAGAAGTCTATGATTTGTTCAGATTTGGTCTGGTCCGAAACAACCAAATATGTACTTGTTTGGTGGCGGGGTTCATTAGAATAATACCCAGCATGCTTTGCAACTGTTTGTTTTACATTTACATTTTGGTCATTCAGCGGATAAACAACAACATATCACATTCATAGCAAGAAATAACTATTTCTGTACCCGTTACTGAAAATGTTCTTGTAGTTGAAGAACTGGTCTGTTGGTGAATATCTGTAGATAGAGCTACTTTGAACATCATAAAAAAAGAAAACATAAGTGCATTGTACTTTTTGAAACAAATGGAAGTGTAATATTCAATGCTGGTGTTAATGCATTGTATGCTGTTTTTATATGTACAAATGATGTAAAAGAAATATGAGCTGTTTTTTTAAGGAAAATATTTTTTTTATAAAAAAATGTTTTTTAAAGTGCATGTGACAGATGGGAGCAATAGCAAATATTCTGTTGTAATCTTCAATTGGCTCCTTTTTCCTTTTATTAAATGGATTTAGCTGAAAGTAATTATTGTGAAATAATGCTTCCTTCATTGAGATTGTATGTGCAGTTGAAAATTAGCCATAGAATCAATGACCAAAGAAAATGTACTTTTTCAACATCTGTAAATTATGTCTTTTAAACTTTCAT
The DNA here is from genome assembly GCF_029448725.1 of Salvelinus fontinalis. NCBI lineage: Eukaryota > Metazoa > Chordata > Actinopteri > Salmoniformes > Salmonidae > Salvelinus > Salvelinus fontinalis. The sequence continues at coordinate 4,572,299 of NC_074669.1, forward strand.
TCAGAACCCGAAAATGAACCTGATTCCAACATCCGGAAAATACTTCTTTGCCATGTCTGGGAAATATGTGTTTACACCTTACATTCAGAACCAAAAAAGAACCTAACTTCAACGTCTGGTAAATGTGCATTTTAGACGTCTTTTCAACATCATTTTGCTTACTGGGTTGCTGCCGATGACCATTTGCATCTTTCTCTGGCTGAGACAGTTTGTTTTGATTGCCAATAATAATAACCCATGATAATTCAACTACTATTACTATAACTACTACTAATATTATAACTACTACTACTATTGCTTTAAAACTTCTTATGGCTGCAATCCCGCTAACGGGATCGTTATGACAACAGCCAGTGAAAGTGCAGGGCGCCAAATTCAAACAACAGAAATCTCATAATTAAAATTCCTCAAACACACATGTGTCTTATATCATTTTCATGGTAATCGTGTTGTTGATCCCACCAAAGTGTCCGATTTAAAATATGCTCTTCAGCGAAAGCACTACAAACGATTATGTTAGGTCACCACCAAACCACAATAAGCACAGACATTTTTCCAGCGAAAGATAGCAGTCACAAAAAGTAGAAATAGAGATAAAATTAATCCCTAACCTTTGATGATCTTCATTAGACGACACTCATAGGACTTCATGTTACACAATAATGTATGTTTTGTTTGATAAAGTTCATATTTATATAAAAAAATCTGAGTTTACATTGGCGTGTTACATTCACTAGTTCCAAAAACATCAAGTGATTTTGCATAGCCACATCGTTTCAACAGAAATACTCATCATAAATGTAGATGATAATACAAGTTATACACATGGAATTATAGATATACCTCTCCTTAATGCAACCGCTGTGTCAGATTTCCAAAAACCTTTACGGAAAGAGCAAACCATGCAATAATCTGAGACGGAGCTCAGAACAATAGTAAAATTAGCCGCCATGTTGGAGTCAACAGAAACCAGAAAATACATGATAAATGTTTCCTTACCTTTGATGAACTTCATCAGAATGCAGTCCAAGGAATCCCAGGTCCACAATAAATGCTTGATTTGTTCGATAATGTCCGTTATTTATGTCCAATTAGCTACTTTGGTTAGCGCGTTTGGTAAACAATTCCAAAGTCACAAATAACGCATCCACTATAACGTGACGAAATGTCCAAAAGTTCCGTAACAGTCAGTAGAAACATGTCAAACGATGTATTGAATCAATCTTTAGAATGTTGTTAAAATACATCTTGAATAACGTTCCAACCGGAGAATTACATTGACTTCAGTTGAGCGATGGAACGGAGCTGCCTTTCACGTGAACGCGCATGTTTAATGCGTCGTCACCTCATGGCAGTGATTACTCATTCCTGTCTCCTTCGGCCCCCCTTCACATTAGAGTCATCAGACAAAGTTCTATTGACTGTTGACATCTAGTGGAAGCCGTAGGAAGTGAAAACGAATCAATATCTCGCTGTAATTTCAATGGGAGCTTGGTTGAAAATCTAGCAGCCTCAGAAAAAATCCAAACAGGATGTGGAACTTCTCAGGTTTTTGCCTGCAATAGGAGTTCTGTTATACTCACATACATAATTCAAACAGTTTTAGAAACTTCAGAGTGTTTTCTATCCAATACTAATAATAATATGCATATATTAGCAACTATGACTGAGGAGCAGGCCGTTTACTCTGGGCACCTCTGTGCACCTTTCATCCAAGCTACTCAATACTGCCCCTGTAGCCATAAGAAGTTAATTAACTACTACTATTACTATAACTACTACTAATATTACTATAACTACTACTACTATTACTATAACTACTACCACTATTACTATTACTATAACTACTACTACTACTATACTACAACTACTACAACTACTATTACTATAACTACCACTACCATTACTCTAACTACTACTATTACTATAACTACTATTACTATAACTACTACTACAACTACTACAAATAATATTACTATAACTACTACTACTATTACTATAACTACTACTACTACTACTATTACTATAACTAATAGTACCATAACTACTACCACTACTATTACTATAACTACTACTAATATTAAAACTACTACTGCTACTATCACTATGACTACTACTATTATTATAACTACTACTACTACTATTACTATAACTACTACTACTACTACTACTATTACTATTGCTATAACCACGACTACTACTATCACTATAAGTACTACTACTACTATTACTATAACTACTATGACTATTACTATAACTACTACTATTACTATCACTATAACTACTACTACTACTATTATAACTACTAATAGTACTATTACTACTATCACTATAACTACTACTAGTACTACTATTACTATAACTACTACTACTATAACTACTACTATAACTACTACTACTATTAATATCACTATAACTACTACTATTACTATAACTACTACTACTATTACTACTACTATTATAACTACTACTACTACTACTATAATGACTACTACTATTATTATAACTACTACTACTACTACTATTACTATAACTACTACTACTATCACTATAATTACTACTACTACTACTATTACTATAACTACTACTACTACTGCTATAACTACTACTACTACTGCTATAACTACCACTACTACTACTACTACTACTATTACTATAACTACTACTACTATTATTATAACTACTACTACTACTACTATTACTATAACTACTACTACTACTACTATTACTATAACTACTACTACTATTACTATAGCTACTACTACTACGATTACTATTACTATAACTACTACTACTACTACTATTACTACAACTACTACTACTACTATTATAACTACTACTACTATTACTATAACTACTACTACTATGTTTACTATAACTACTACTACTACTACTATAAATACTATTATTATTATTACTATTACTACTACTGCTATAACTACTACTACTACTACTACTACTATTATAACTACTACTACTACTACTATTACTATAACTACTACTACTATTACTATAACTACTACTACTACTACTATTACTATAGCTACTACTACTACGATTACTATTACTATAACTACTACTACTACTACTATTACTACAACTACTACTACTACTACTATTACTACAACTACTACTACTACTATTATAACTACTACTACTACTACTACTATTATAACTACTACTACTATTACTACAACTACTACTACTATTACTATAACTACTACTACTACTGCTATAAATACTATTATTATTATTACTATTACTACTACTGCTATAACTACTACTACTACTACTACTATTACTATAACTACTATTATTATAACTACTACTACTACTACTACTACTACTACTACTACTACTACTATTATAACTACTACTACTACTATTATAACTACTACTACTACTACTACTATTACTATAACTACTCCTACTACTATTATTATAACTACTACTACTACTACTACTACTATTACTATAACTACTATTATTAGAACTACTACTACTACTACTATAGCTACTACTACTACTACTATTACTATAACTACTACTACTATTATTATAACTACTACTACTATTATAAATACTACTACTATAACTAATACTACTACTATTACTATAACTACTACTACTACTACTACTATAACTAATACTACTACTACTATTATAACTACTACTACTACTACTATTATAACTACTACTACTACTATTATAAATACTACTACTACTACTACTACTACTACTACTATTATAACTACTACTACTACTATAACTACTACTACTACTACTACTATTATAACTACTACCACCACTACTACTATTATAACTACTACTACTACTTCTATTATAACTACTACTACTACTACTACTACTACTATTACTATAACTACTACTACTACTACTACTACTACTATTATAACTACTACTACTACTTCTATTATAACTACTACTACTACTACTATTACTATAACTACTACTACTACTACTATTACTATAACTACTACTACTACTACTACTACTATTATAACTACTACTACTACTACTACTACTATTATTATATCTACTACTACTACTTCTATTATAACTACTACTACTACTATTACTATAACTACTACTACTACTGCTATAAATACTATTATTATTATTACTACTACTACAACTACAACTACAACTCCTGCTACTACTACACCTCGTTATTGTCCCCCACAAATAACCAAAGTCATATCCATCATCACAATCCTTAAAATAACACAATAACACTATAGTACTGTCAACACAATTTCCCGAATTTTCTCTGAATAGCACTATCACAATGAAGCCCCCCCCCCCCCCCCCAGGAACTGAGAATAGATTCCACACCAAACCAGTGATAATAATAGATTTTTGATCCATTATATTGTCAGTTAGCTAGTTAATTGAAACGCACTGTAGTAGCGAGGCTGCGCGTTGAGATGGTGCTGACAATTAGATATATAGCTTATGTCTTGATTTATAAGACACGGTGAACCAGGATGAGCCTGGAGCTAAAGCGAGCCAGAGAGAGCAGCTGTAATTAGTGGATGTGCCTCACGTTAGAAACACTTATCACCCCGAGGGCAGATCTGGCATGGGTTGTCTTCATTACACCAAACGGAAGAAAATGGCTTGAAACAGGGAGGAACTACCTGAACTTGTCCAATAACACATGCTCGTTTTTATTTTCCACTGCAAAACGTTTTGGTACACTGTGTCCTGATGATAACGAGCCTATGTATTCATAGGTAGATTTGCATAGCCCGTTTTTGAATGGGGAACAATAGCGACTAGTTGTGTTTTGATGATCAAAAGCAGGATAAAACAGGACCATTTATCTCTGGATCTTGATCGGCATATATCTCTAGCATATATCATGCCTGGGATACTATAGACTACAGACAACGCAGAAAGCCTGCTCGTAATGTTCTTAATTTCTTGATCATTTCCAGGTAGGCCTACAGTAGAGTAGTACCCAGGTTATATTTTTTCTGGAGATCCCTCCCTCGTTGCCGCCCATTGCCATCACAACTCTCTCTCTCACCGAAGTGTAGGCTATCCTCCACAATAGTAACTAGAGAGCGTAATGCGCCTGCTCAGCAGTTTACACCGATTGACAGAAAACAGTTCCAAGCATCAGCGAGCGACGTGACACGGAGCTCAATATGCAATATTGTGACAAAAAAATATTAAAGAAATGGTGATTATCTTGAGCTACTGTAGATAGAACATGGAGTGAATAAGATTTCTATTGAAGAAGCTAACCAGGGGTTGCCGTTTTGAAAACAGTGATATTTTCATTCGTGGAAATGGAAGTACTATGAGTTTTTGAGTGCAGTATTTGTAAGCAGACGGAGTGCGGAGAAGAGTGAATTCAAGCAGCAGTAGAGGTAAGCCTGTTTGATAACGTCACTCACACTTACACACAAGGACATATTTTATACAGTCTATGACGAGGGCGGGAGCTTTTGTTCACGAAACAAACGTCAAATCTACCCAACTGCCCCATGGTGCAAAGCCACTGTATATTGTCATCAAGGCTAATGTCAAATCGCTCTTGCAAGCTGCTGCATAGCGTACGTTGAATGGCACTACTATCGTGTCCATTCAGTTGCATCACAGAGACCTTTGGTGGGCTGTTATGTCGGAAATAACATGTGACACATATCGAGTAGATGACAACATTCAAGCTTTCTTTACATTTGGTTACGTGGTCGAAAACCACAAGCTCAGTCACCCGAAAAGGCTAGAAGAAGCATCATTCTCACCCCGTTGCCTTTGATATTGTCAATTATGTTGTTTTCTCAAACACAGTGCAAATTCAACATATATTTCCCCGAACGGCTGGGTAGTATTGTTGACCCCTCCAACCTATCAAACATAGGCTACCAATACAGTAAGGAGGCTACAGTGTATCGCAACGTGACACATTTGGTTTAGTTACTTTGTATGCAGACTAGTACTATTCCATGTCGCAGGGGGGGTGGAGCACTCAATGAAAAGTAATGACACTCTTTGACAGGCGTTGTTGTACCCCTAGAACCACTGCGTTATTTGCCACTGGTCAACGGGGCTTATTCAATGACGTTTTGTTTTGGTTGCGTCATCAGAGCAACAACGTATTCATTATTTATCTACATTAACGGTATAATATATTTATTTTTTAGCATCATGCCATTTTCTTTCAAGATTTTCTTTTACATTCTCATGTACTCTACAAAGCACACGGAGTAGTTGAACATCTTTTGACACAACCCTGAATTGAACTGAACCCACCCGCAACCCATGTCTTAAGCACTGCAGAAGATGAGAGCTTCAAACTTGGCTTCCCTCTCAACAGGGAATATAGTACCTCACTCCTAGCTCATAGTCCACTCAATGTCCCATAGTGGGAGAAGCCATAGGCATAGAGACCCACCCACCTCTCCAACTGTTAACGGCAGACATTGAGCAACCGTCCTCTCAAAGCCCATGTCGCCTATGGGCCTTTGGGCATTCCTCTTGAAATACCACAGTGATGTCATTCTTCTCAGCAGGGCAGATGGGCTAAAGGCATTATGGGGTGGAGAGGTGATATCTCCTCAATATTAAGTTTACATCCAACGGTATCCGTTTACAGCTAGGCGTTTATGGCGAGAGTTCAGTTCACAAGTGATGATCTATCGATTCCTGACGTCATTTCATGTTTTCATGTGAATCTCAGCTATTTGTCGTTCAAACAGGCAGAAATACAGCCAGTATGACACATTTTGCATTATATGTCAAAATGTGATTGAAATCAAATGGAAAGACCCATAACCCAGTGGAGGTGGTGTCAGTTCTGTTCTAGTGATAACCCAGTGGAGGTGGTGTCAGTTCTGTTCCAGTGATAACCCAGTGGAGGTGGTGTCAGTTCTAGTGATAACCCAGTGGAGGTGGTGTCTGTTCTAGTGATAACCCAGTGGAGGTGGTGTCTGTTCTAGTGATAACCCAGTGGAGGTGGTGTCTGTTCTAGTGATAACCCAGTGGAGGTGGTGTCTGTTCTAGTGATAACCCAGTGGAGGTGGTGTCTGTTCTAGTGATAACCCAGTGGAGGTGGTGTCTGTTCTAGTGATAACCCAGTGGAGGTGGTGTCTGTTCTAGTGATAACCCAGTGGAGGTGGTGTCTGTTCTAGTGATAACCCAGTGGAGGTGGTGTCTGTTCTAGTGATAACCCAGTGGAGGTGGTGCCAGTTCTGTTCTAGTGATAACCCAGTGGAGGTGGTGTCTGTTCTAGTGATAACCCAGTGGAGGTGGTGTCAGTTCTGTTCTGGTGATAACCCAGTGGAGGTGGTGTCAGTTCTATTCTGGTGATAACCCAGTGGAGGTGGTGTCTGTTCTAGTGATAACCCAGTGGAGGTGGTGTCTGTTCTAGTGATAACCCAGTGGAGGTGGTGTCTGTTCTAGTGATAACCCAGTGGAGGTGGTGTCTGTTCTAGTGATAACCCAGTGGAGGTGGTGCCAGTTCTGTTCTAGTGATAACCCAGTGGAGGTGGTGTCTGTTCTAGTGATAACCCAGTGGAGGTGGTGTCAGTTCTGTTCTGGTGATAACCCAGTGGAGGTGGTGTCAGTTCTATTCTGGTGATAACCCAGTGGAGGTGGTGTCTGTTCTAGTGATAACCCAGTGGAGGTGGTGTCTGTTCAAGTGATAACCCAGTGGAGGTGGTGTCTGTTCTAGTGATAACCCAGTGGAGGTGGTGTCTGTTCTAGTGATAACCCAGTGGAGGTGGTGCCAGTTCTGTTCTAGTGATAACCCAGTGGAGGTGGTGTCTGTTCTGTTCTGGTGATAACCCAGTGGAGGTGGTGTCTGTTCTAGTGATAACCCAGTGGAGGTGGTGTCTGTTCTAGTGATAACCCAGTGGAGGTGGTGTCTGTTCTAGTGATAACCCAGTGGAGGTGGTGTCTGTTCTAGTGATAACCCAGTAGAGGTGGTGTCTGTTCTATTCTGGTGATAACCCAGTGGAGGTGGTGCCAGTTCTGTTCTAGTGATAACCCAGTGGAGGTGGTGTCTGTTCTAGTGATAACCCAGTGGAGGTGGTGTCAGTTCTGTTCTAGTGATAACCCAGTGGAGGTGGTGTCTGTTCTAGTGATAACCCAGTGGAGGTGGTGTCTGTTCTAGTGATAACCCAGTGGAGGTGGTGTCTGTTCTAGTGATAACCCAGTGGAGGTGGTGTCTGTTCTAGTGATAACCCAGTGGAGGTGGTGTCTGTTCTAGTGATAACCCAGTGGAGGTGGTGTCTGTTCTGGTGATAACCCAGTGGAGGTGGTGTCTGTTCTAGTGATAACCCAGTGGAGGTGGTGTCTGTTCTAGTGATAACCCAGTGGAGGTGGTGTCTGTTCTAGTGATAACCCAGTGGAGGTGATGTCTGTTCTAGTGATAACCCAGTGGAGGTGGTGCCAGTTCTGTTCTAGTGATAACCCAGTGGAGGTGGTGTCAGTTCTGTTCTAGTGATAACCCAGTGGAGGTGGTGTCAGTTCTGTTCTAGTGATAACCCAGTGGAGGTGGTGTCTGTTCTGTTCTAGTGATAACCCAGTGGAGGTGGTGTCTGTTCTAGTGATAACCCAGTGGAGGAGGTGGTGTCAGTTCTGTTCTAGTGATAACCCAGTGGAGGTGGTGCCAGTTCTGTTCTAGCGATAACCCAGTGGAGGTGGTGTCTGTTCTAGTGATAACCCAGTGGAGGTGGTGTCTGTTCTAGTGATAACCCAGTGGAGGTGGTGTCTGTTCTAGTGATAACCCAGTGGAGATGGTGTCTGTTCTGGTGATAACCCAGTGGAGGTGGTGTCTGTTCTGGTGATAACCCAGTGGAGGTGGTGTCTGTTCTAGTGATAACCCAGTGGAGGTGGTGTCTGTTCTAGTGATAACCCAGTGGAGGTGATGTCAGTTCTGTTCTAGTGATAACCCAGTGGAGGTGGTGTCAGTTCTGTTCTAGCGATAACCCAGTGGAGGTGGTGTCTGTTCTAGTGATAACCCAGTGGAGGTGGTGTCAGTTCTGTTCTAGTGATAACCCAGTGGAGGTGGTGTCTGTTCTAGTGATAACCCAGTGGAGGTGGTGTCTGTTCTGTTCTAGTGATAACCCAGTGGAGGTGGTGTCTGTTCTAGTGATAACCCAGTGGAGGTGGTGTCAGTTCTAGTGATAACCCAGTGGAGGTGGTGTCAGTTCTGTTCTAGTGATAACCCAGTGGAGGTGGTGTCAGTTCTGTTCTAGTGATAACCCAGTGGAGGTGGTGTCTGTTCTAGTGATAACCCAGTGGAGGTGGTGTCTGTTCTAGTGATAACCCAGTGGAGGTGGTGTCAGTTCTGTTCTAGTGATAACCCAGTGGAGGTGGTGTCAGTTCTGTTCTAGTGATAACCCAGTGGAGGTGGTGTCTGTTCTAGTGATAACCCAGTGGAGGTGGTGTCAGTTCTGTTCTAGTGATAACCCAGTGGAGGTGGTGTCTGTTCTAGTGATAACCCAGTGGAGGTGGTGTCAGTTCTGTTCTAGTGATAACCCAGTGGAGGTGGTGTCTGTTCTAGTGATAACCCAGTGGAGGTGATGTCAGTTCTGTTCTAGTGATAACCCAGTGGAGGTGGTGTCTGTTCTAGTGATAACCCAGTGGAGGTGGTGTCAGTTCTGTTCTAGTGATAACCCAGTGGAGGTGGTCTGTTCTAGTGATAACCCAGTGGAGGTGATGTCAGTTCTGTTCTAGTGATAACCCAGTGGAGGTGGTGTCAGTTCTGTTCTAGTGATAACCCAGTGGAGGTGGTGTCAGTTCTGTTCTAGCGATAACCCAGTGGAGGTGGTGTCTGTTCTAGTGATAACCCAGTGGAGGTGGTGTCAGTTCTGTTCTAGTGATAACCCAGTGGAGGTGGTGTCAGTTCTGTTCTAGTGATAACCCAGTGGAGGTGGTGTCAGTTCTGTTCTAGCGATAACCCAGTGGAGATGGTGTCTGTTCTGTTCTAGTGATAACCCAGTGGAGGTGGTGTCTGTTCTAGTGATAACCCAGTGGAGGTGGTGTCTGTTCTAGTGATAACCCAGTGGAGGTGGTGTCAGTTCTGTTCTAGTGATAACCCAGTGGAGGTGGTGTCAGTTCTGTTCTAGTGATAACCCAGTGGAGGTGGTGTCTGTTCTAGTGATAACCCAGTGGAGGTGATGTCAGTTCTGTTCTAGTGATAACCCAGTGGAGGTGGTGTCTGTTCTAGTGATAACCCAGTGGAGGTGGTGTCAGTTCTGTTCTAGTAACCTACTGGCCATTGTGTGTGCTCTACTAAGCACTTACTCATGTGATAAGTCACAACGGTCTAGGAGATTTGTCACATCATGATGATGTGACAGTGTGCAAACTGCCCATGCCATGTAAGTATTTTCAAAGAGGCATTCATTTACCCCTTTTTTCCAAATTGGCCCAACATTTGGTCCAAGCACTGTGTGACATTTTAGCTTAATATGGTTAGAAAACATATGGGAAAAGGAATTAGATTAAGCCTGCATCCGTTTAAGCTATTTATTGAATGTATGAAACCTTATTTATTTTTGCTGTAATAAATGTTGTCAGCTTTAGACCACGGTGCATTTAACAGTCAAAGCGGAATTAAAGGAATGTTTAAAGAAAAATATACAAATCTGACTGCTTCCCACCGTATCTGTCCGAAGATATTAAACTCATCTCCCTGTTCCGTGAGCGCTCTTCAAAGGACAATGTGTCACTGGCACAGATTGTTACTGTGATATCAGCATTTTGTTTGATTCCAACATGGCCCGATTCTTATTGAGGCGCTCGTTCCTTGTCTGCCTGCTGCTCAAAGTTAGGCCTTCAGTGAGTCTCTTTATGTATTATATCATACTATTTGTGTATCTATTTATCTACTTTAACCTAAGTATTATGGTTGAAAGAAGATCAACCAATTCTTCCTTTACAGTAGGTAGGCAACAATGTCCCCTCTGTGATGTTGTTTGACAGTCTCCATCTCTGTGGGAATACAACCATGTTGACACAGAGAATGAGAGTCAATGCTAACATGTGTCTGTCTTGCTACGTGTTCTCCTCTCTGTGGCATCAGCCAGCAGCTGGCGAAGGGGAAGAGGGCAGTGGGCACTCCCCCTGGCGCAGCTGTGTCAGAACATGGCAATGCCCACTGGCTGCTCTCTATCTCCTGCCTACAGATGGAACGAGAGAGAACAAAGAGATGTGGACAGGCAGAGGGAGACCCCGAGAGAGAACAAAGAGATGTGGACAGGCAGAGGGAGACCCCGAGAGAGAACAACATATATAAAGAACAATGTCAGTGGACTCTCCTTTAGGAGCCAGTCCATGATCAGAAACACAGACATACCCACGGGAGCATAGTATAGATAACACTGACATGCAGTACTGTTAATACCTGGGGTACATAACACTATGGCTTGGGAGCATACATTTTTATATTTAACGTTTATTTAACTAGGCAAGTCAGTTAAGAACAAATTCGTATTTACAATGACGGCCTACCAGGGAACAGTGGGTTAACTGCCTTTGTTCAGGACGACTGTCAGTTCAGGGATTCGATCCAGCAACCTTTTGGTTACAGGCCCAACACTCAAACCACGACGCTACCTGCCGCCCCAATACAAGCATACCCCTATAGCTAGCTCTGGCGTGGAGGACTATAGAAACAGCCTTCTGTATCCAGCCACATAAACTCCTGTTGTTGATATTTACCCACTCAGGAAGATCACTTTGATTCTGTTTGGGCTGTAAGTCGGCGGCTTAGCGTAGCTAGAAGCCAAATCCCAGCTTGCTTGGTTGAACGGCAGCCGAAACACGCAGGGACAATGGCAGGAGGAGACTCAGAGGATGTGGCGAAAGTCAATAGGGCTTAATGGCCATTGTGACACACAATAACAGTCCTGAATCTCGAGTCTGCCGTTGACTGCAATGGGAGCTAAAGTAGTGCTAACAGCAAGAAGTTAGCCTAGCCATTCAATGTAAAAGGAAGAATGAAAAGACAGCTGAATATATGATAATGGTAAACTAGCATAGCTTCCTTTTCTAATGGTAAACTAGCATAGCTCCCTTTTTAATGGTAAACTAGCATAGCTTCCTTTTTTTAATGGTAAACTAGCATAGCTCCCTTTTCTAATGGTAAACTAGCATAGCTCCCTTTTTTAATGGTAAACTAGCATAGCTCCCTTTTCTAATGGTAAATGAGCTTAGCTTCCTTTTTAATGGTAAACTAGCATAGCTTCCTTTTCTAATGTTAAACTAGCATAGCTTCCTTTTTAATGGTAAACTAGCATAGCTCCCTTTTCTAATGGTAAATGAGCTTAGCTTCCTTTTTAATGGTAAACTAGCATAGCTTCCTTTTTTAATGGTAAACTAGCATAGCCTCCCTTTTTAATGGTAAACTAGCATAGCTTCCTTTTTTAATGGTAAACTAGCATAGCTACCTTTTCTAATAGTAAACTAGCTTAGCTTCCTTTTTAATGGTAAACTAGCATAGCTTCCTTTTCTAATGTTAAACTAGCATAGCTTCCCTTTTAATGGTAAACTAGCATAGCTACCTTTTCTAATGGTAAACTAGCATAGCTTCCTTTTTAATGGTAAACTAGCATAGCTTCCTTTTTTAATGGTAAACTAGCATAGCCTCCCTTTTTAATGGTAAACTAGCATAGCTTCCTGTTTTAATGGTAAACTAGCATAGCTTCCTTTTTTAATGGTAAACTAGCATAGCTTCCTTTTTTAATGGTAAACTAGCATAGCTTCCTTTTTAATGGTAATCTAGCATAGCTTCCCTTTTTAATGGTACACTAGCATAGCTCCCTTTTCTAATGGTAAACTAGCATAGCTTCCTTTTCTAATGGTAAACTCGCATAGCTCCCTTTTCTAATGGTAAACTAGCATAGCTTCCTTTTCTAATGGTAAACTCGCATAGCTTACTTTTTTAATGGTAAACTAGAATAGCTTCCTTTTTTCATTGAGTGTCTCTTAGCGTCAGCTTGTTCACTTTGATTGTAGGTGGTCCATTTGGTCTTTAGTCTGTCAGTTTAATGGCTAATGCTGATGTTTGCATTGTTGGTCCCACTCTGTAGCTAGCTGATGGATGGAGTTGTTGCTCCCACTCCGTAGCTAGCTGATGGATGGAGTTGTTGCTCCCACTCCGTAGCTAGCTGATGGATGGAGTTGTTGCTCCCACTCCGTAGCTAGCTGATGGATGGAGTTGTTGCTCCCACTCCGTAGCTAGCTGATGGATAGAGTTGTTGCTCCCACTCCGTAGCTAATGCTGATGGATGGAGTTGTTGCTCCCACTCCGTAGCTAGCTGATGGATAGAGTTGTTGCTCCCACTCCGTAGCTAGCTGATGGATAGAGTTGTTGCTCCCACTCCGTAGCTAGCTGATGGATGGAGTTGTTGCTCCCACTCCGTAGCTAGCTCATGGATAGAGTTGTTGCTCCCACTCCGTAGCTAATGCTGATGGATGGAGTTGTTGCTCCCACTCCGTAGCTAGCTGATGGATAGAGTTGTTGCTCCCACTCCGTAGCTAGCTGATGGATGGAGTTGTTGCTCCCACTCCGTAGCTAGCTCATGGATAGAGTTGTTGCTCCCACTCCGTAGCTAGCTGATGGATGGAGTTGTTGCTCCCACTCCGTAGCTAGCTGATGGATGGAGTTGTTGCTCCCACTCCGTAGCTAGCTGATGGATGGAGTTGTTGCTCCCACTCCGTAGCTAGCTGATGGATGGAGTTGTTGCTCCCACTCCGTAGCTAGCTGATGGATAGAGTTGTTGCTACCACTCTGTAGCTAGCTGATGGATGGAGTTGTTGCTCCCACTCTGTAGCTAGCTGATGGATAGAGTTGTTGCTCCCACTCTGTTGCTAGCTGATGGATGGAGTTGTTGCTCCCACTCCGTAGCTAATGCTGATGGATGGAGTTGTTGCTGGTCAGTCTCCAGTGCTGGTCAGTCTCCAGTGCTGGTCAGTCTCCAGTGCTGGTCAGTCTCCAGTGCTAGTCTGGACAGTGCTGGTCAGTCTCCAGTGCTAGTCTGGACAGTGCTGGTCAGTCTCCAGTGCTGGTCAGTCTCCAGTGCTGGTCAGTCTCCAGTGCTAGTCTGGACAGTGCTGGTCAGTCTCCAGTGCTGGTCAGTCTCCAGTGCTGGTCAGTCTCCAGTGCTAGTCTGGACAGTGCTGGTCAGTCTCCAGTGCTGGTCAGTCTCCAGTGCTGGTCCGTCTCCAGTGCTGGTCAGTCTCCAGTGCTGGTCAGTCTCCAGTGCTGGTCAGTCTCCAGTGCTGGTCAGTCTCCAGTGCTGGTCAGTCTCCAGTGCTAGTCTGGACAGTGCTGGTCAGTCTCCAGTGCTAGTCTGGACAGTGCAGGTCAGTCTCCAGTGCTGGTCAGTCTCCAGTGCTGGTCTGGACAGTGCTGGTCAGTCTCCAGTGCTGGTCAGTCTCCAGTGCTGGTCAGTCTCCAGTACTGGTCTGGACAGTGCTGGTCAGTCTCCAGTGCTGGTCAGTCTCCAGTGCTGGTCAGTCTCCAGTGCTGGTCAGTCTCCAGTGCTAGTCTGGACAGTGCTGGTCAGTCTCCAGTGCTGGTCAGTCTCCAGTGCTGGTCAGTCTCCAGTACTCGTCTGGACAGTACTGGTCAGTCTCCAGTGCTGGTCAGTCTCCAGTCCTGGTCAGTCTTCAGTACTGGTCTGGACAGTGCTGGTCAGTCTCCAGTGCTGGTCAGTCTCCAGTGCTGGTCAGTCTCCAGTGCTGGTCAGTCTCCAGTGCTAGTCTGGACAGTGCCGGTCAGTCTCCAGTACTGGGCTGGACAGTGCTGGTCAGTCTCCAGTGCTGGCCAGTCTCCAGTGCTGGTCAGTCTCCAGTGCTGGTCAGTCTCCAGTGCTGGTCAGTCTCCAGTGCTGGTCTGGACAGTGCTGGTCAGTCTCCAGTGCTGGTCAGTCTCCAGCACTGGTCTGGACAGTGCTGGTCAGTCTCCAGTGCTGGTCAGTCTCCAGTGCTGGTCAGTCTCCAGTACTGGTCTGGACAGTGCTGGTCAGTCTCCAGTGCTGGTCAGTCTCCAGTGCTAGTCTGGACAGTGCTGGTCAGTCTGTGTTGCATTCAGACAGTTAGTTGGTGTGGGTAGTCTGGTACAGTACAGTCATAGGGGGTGCCAGTTTGTTCCTGTAGCTCAATGACAAACGAGAGAAGGGTTGTGGCTGTCAGACAGACACCCCTCTCACCCAGACTCTTTAGCAGTGTTGCAGACAGTGTAGTGGAGGGACAGTGTGACAGATATTGGGAGGGTGGTGGCCGCCAGTCCCCAGGCTTGCGTCACTGTGCTGGAGCAATGCAGACCAGTGGCTGGGTGTGGCACAGCTAACCTAACGCGCAAGGACTGGACAGTCTCTCTCTCTCTCTCTCTGCCTCTCTCTGTCTCTCTCTCTCTCCCTGTCTCTGTCTCTCTCTCTGTCTCTCTCTCCCTCTCTGTGTCTCTCCCTCTCTCTCTCTCTCTCTCTGTCTCTTTCTCTCTGTCTCTCCCTCTCTCTCCTTCTCTGTGTCTCTCTCTCTCTGTCTCTCCCTCTCTGTGTCTCTCTCTCTCTGTCTCTTTCTCTCTGTCTCTCCCTCTCTCTCCCTCTCTGTGTCTCTCTCTCTCTGTCTCCCTCTCTGTCTCTCCCTCTCCCTCTCTCTCTTTCTGTGTCTCTCTCTTTCTGTCTCTTCCTCTCTCTGTCTTTCAATTCAATTCAATTTGCTTTATTGGCATGACGTAACAATGTACATATTGCAGGACGGGTAGCCTATCCTCATCAGAGAGGTCTTTGAAACCTTGAAAAAGGGTTTCAAATTTGGGGAAATGACACTCTCTAATTGTTTTATATTTTTGACATTTTGTCAGGAAATGCAGCTCCGTCTCAGGTTCTGCTGTTGTGCAGTGGTTGCACAGCCTTTCCTCTACAGGGAGCCAGGTTTTCCTTCTCAATGGCAAGGCTGTGGTCACTGAGCCTGTACTTTGTCAAGGTTTTTCTAAGGTTTTGATCAGTAACCATGGTCAAATATTTAGCCACAGTGTACTGTCGATTTAGGGCCAGATAGCACTGCATTTTGCTTTGTGTTTGTGCTTGTGTTTCCCAATAAGCAATGTAGTTTTGTTTTGACGGTGTTGTAATTTGGTTTATCCTGATTGATTGGATGTTCTGGTCCTGAGGCTTCAGTGTGTTAGTTGAACAGGTTTGTGAACTCAGCCCCAGGACCAGCTGGATGAGGGGACTCTTTTCTTTGCTCAGCTCTTGGCATTGCAGGGATTGGTAATGATATGAGAGGGAGTCACTGTATTTTAGATGTTTCCAAAACTGAATTGCTCTTTTTTGAGTTTTTATTATTAGTGAATATTTGCCTAATTCTGCCCTGCATGTCTTTCTGTGTTCTCTCTCTTTCTGTGTTCTCTCTCTCTTTCTGTGTCTCTCCCTCTCTCTTTGTCTCTCTCTGTCTCTCTCTGTCTCTCTCTCTGTGTTTCTCTCTCTGTCTCTGTCTGTCTCTCTTGTGCTCTCTATCTCTCTATATCTCTGTCACTCTCTCGCTCTGTCTCTCTCTCTCTCGCTCTGTCTCTCGCTCTGTATTTCTCTCTCGCTCACTCTGTCTTTCTCTCTCGCTCGCTCTGTCTCTGTCTCTCGCTCTATCTCTCTGTCTCCGTCTCTCTCTGTCTTAACCATGATGTACATAACCATGATGTCCTCTTTTAGGTACTGTGTGAGGAGGAGTGGTTATTTTCTACCGGTAACCTGCTGTATTTATAGTGCAGTGTCCCAGATCTCCAAAACAACTTGTACAGAATCTTCAGACAATGACTAAGCAGAGGTCACATCATCTGGGTGTGTGGATGTGTTTAAGAACCCACAATAATAATAAACAAACCAAAATTTGACCAACTGGGGAAATTGTGTTGGTCCCCACAAGGTCAAATGCTATTTCTAGGGGGTTTAAGGTTAAAAATACCTTAATGGTTAAGGGGGATACCTAGTCAGTTGTACAACTGAATGCCTTTCAACTGAAATGTTTCTTCCACATTTAACCCAACGCCTCTGAATCAGAGAGGTGCAGGGGGCTGCCTTAATCTACATCCACGTCTTCAGTGCCCGTGGAACAGTGGGTTAACTGACTTGTTCAGGGGCAGAACGACAGATTTTTACATTGTCAGCTCGGGGATTCGATCAAGCAACCTTTCGGTTACTGGCCCAGCGCACTAACCACTAGACTACCTGCCACCCCAGGAGCTAGGGTTAGTTTTAGGGTTAGGAGCTAGAATTAGGGTTAAAGTTAGGGGTTAGGGAAATAGGATTTTGAATGAGACTGATGGTGTGTCCCCACAAGATTAGCTGTACAAGATGTGTGTGTGTGTGTGTATGTGTGTGTGTGTGTGTGTGTGTGTGTGTGTGTGTGTGTGTGTGTGTGTGTGTGTGTGTGTGTGTGTGTGTGTGTGTGTGTGTGTGTGTGTGTGTGTGTGGTGTGTGTGTGTGTGAGTGAGAAAGAGAGAAACAGACAGAGAGAGGAGTAAGTAGAGGAGTATAATATAGGTTCATACACTGGGCCGATACGTTCTTCTTTTCACAAAGAGTGTCACGAAATGGGCACAAGACCTGGATCACTGCTTACAGTTAATGAACACGGCTATCTCTCAACTGAAAGGGACGGTGTCTCCGTGTCTCTGTTGAATAATGAAGGAAGATATTGCAGTAAGGGAATGTAATCTATAGAGTTGATGAAAGTGGCATTGTCTAACGCCAGCTACAATCGGAGCAGTCTTATTGGCCGGTGGGCACAATGGCAGCGAAGGTGATTGGCTCGTGGAGCTGCAATGTGACTGGTTGATGTGGCGCTGCTCTGAATTGGCTCACCGGGGGAGAGTGTTAACAGGAATGAGGTTGGCCGTTAAGAGGGTGAGAAGCGCGCGTGTCTTTGTACACACATTCTAGTATGTGTCTGCGATTCAATCCCCCCTGCACACACAACCCACAATCACACCTATGTTCTTGGCTCTAGCACCCTGCTCTGGCTAAATAAAACCTGAGTATACTTGTTATCACCTTGACCCCAGCTCCGGACGCACGCACGCACTCACTCATCCCTTCTTTTCTCTCACCTCAGTGGCTTTAAACCTCATGTCAAGTCTACAGCGAAACAAATTCGTTAGACAGAGGCTTGGAAGGAAGAGATTGCCAGACTGTACTGGACCAGACTCTCTGTCTGGGGCTTGTGTTTAGTCAAGTCAATCTTATTAGTCAGTGTATTGGCTGGTGTAAATGACTGTCGGACTAAAGGATGACTGGTGTAAATGACTGTCGGACTAAAGGATGACTGGTGTAAATGACCACCGGACTAAAGGATGACTGGTGTAAATGACTACCGGACTAAAGGATGACTGGTGTAAATGACTGTCGGACTAAAGGATGACTGGTGTAAATGACTGTCGGACTAAAGGATGACTGGTGTAAATGACTGTCGGACTAAAGGATGACTGGTGTAAATGACTGTCGGACTAAAGGATGGCTGGTGTAAATGACTGCCGGACTAAAGGATGACTGGTGTAAATGACTGTCGGACTAAAGGATGACTGGTGTAAATGACTGTCGGACTAAAGGATGACTGGTGTAAATGACTGTCGGACTAAAGGATGACTGGTGTAAATGACTGTCGGACTAAAGGATGACTGGTGTAAATGACTGTCGGACTAAAGGATGACTGGTGTAAATGACTGGTGAACTAAAGGATGACTGGTGTAAATGACTGCCGGACTAAAGGATGACTGGTGTAAATGACCACCGGACTAAAGGATGACTGGTGTAAATGACTGTCGGACTAAAGGATGACTGGTGTAAATGACTACCGGACTAAAGGATGACTGGTGTAAATGACTGCCGGACTAAAGGATGACTGGTGTAAATGACTGCCGGACTAAAGGATGACTGGTGTAAATGACTGCCGGACTAAAGGATGACTGGTGTAAATGACCACCGGACTAAAGGATGACTGGTGTAAATGACTGGTGAACTAAAGGATGACTGGTGTAAATGACTACCGGACTAAAGGATGACTGGTGAACTAAAGGATGACTGGTGTAAATGACTGCCGGACTAAAGGATGACTGGTGTAAATGACTGGTGAACTAAAGGATGACTGGTGTAAATGACTGCCGGACTAAAGGATGACTGGTGTAAATGACTGCCAGACTAAAGGATGACTGGTGTAAATGACTGGTGAACTAAAGGATGACTGGTGTAAATGACTGCCGGACTAAAGGATGACTGGTGTAAATGACCACCGGACTAAAGGATGACTGGTGTAAATGACTGCCGGACTAAAGGATGACTGGTGTAAATGACTGGTGAACTAAAGGATGACTGGTGTAAATGACTGGTGAACTAAAGGATGACTGGTGTAAATGACTGCCGGACTAAAGGATGACTGGTGTAAATGACCACCGGACTAAAGGATGACTGGTGTAAATGACTGGTGAACTAAAGGATGACTGGTGTAAATGACCACCGGACTAAAGGATGACTGGTGTAAATGACTGCCGGACTAAAGGATGACTGGTGTAAATGACTGCCGGACTAAAGGATGACTGGTGTAAATGACTGTCGGACTAAAGGATGACTGGTGTAAATGACTGTCGGACTAAAGGATGACTGGTGTAAATGACTGGTGAACTAAAGGATGACTGGTGTAAATGACTGGTGAACTAAAGGATGACTGGTGTAAATGACTGCCGGACTAAAGGATGACTGGTGTAAATGACTGCCGGACTAAATGATGACTGGTGTAAATGACCACCGGACTAAAGGATGACTGGTGTAAATGACCACCGGACTAAAGGATGACTGGTGTAAATGACTGCCGGACTAAAGGATGACTGGTGTAAATGACCACCGGACTAAAGGATGACTGGTGTAAATGACTGGTGAACTAAAGGATGACTGGTGTAAATGACTGCCGGACTAAAGGATGACTGGTGTAAATGACTGGTGAACTAAAGGATGACTGGTGTAAATGACTGTCGGACTAAAGGATGACTGGTGTAAATGACTGTCGGACTAAAGGATGGCTGGTGTAAATGACTGCCGGACTAAAGGATGACTGGTGTAAATGACTGTCGGACTAAAGGATGACTGGTGTAAATGACTGTCGGACTAAAGGATGACTGGTGTAAATGACTGTCGGACTAAAGGATGACTGGTGTAAATGACTGTCGGACTAAAGGATGACTGGTGTAAATGACTGTCGGACTAAAGGATGACTGGTGTAAATGACTGGTGAACTAAAGGATGACTGGTGTAAATGACTGCCGGACTAAAGGATGACTGGTGTAAATGACCACCGGACTAAAGGATGACTGGTGTAAATGACTGTCGGACTAAAGGATGACTGGTGTAAATGACTACCGGACTAAAGGATGACTGGTGTAAATGACCACCGGACTAAAGGATGACTGGTGTAAATGACTGTCGGACTAAAGGATGACTGGTGTAAATGACCACCGGACTAAAGGATGACTGGTGTAAATGACTGCCGGACTAAAGGATGACTGGTGTAAATGACTACCGGACTAAAGGATGACTGGTGTAAATGACTGGTGAACTAAAGGATGACTGGTGTAAATGACTACCGGACTAAAGGATGACTGGTGAACTAAAGGATGACTGGTGTAAATGACTGCCGGACTAAAGGATGACTGGTGTAAATGACTGGTGAACTAAAGGATGACTGGTGTAAATGACTGCCGGACTAAAGGATGACTGGTGTAAATGACTGCCGGACTAAAGGATGACTGGTGTAAATGACTGGTGAACTAAAGGATGACTGGTGTAAATGACTGCCGGACTAAAGGATGACTGGTGTAAATGACCACCGGACTAAAGGATGACTGGTGTAAATGACTGCCGGACTAAAGGATGACTGGTGTAAATGACTGGTGAACTAAAGGATGACTGGTGTAAATGACTGGTGAACTAAAGGATGACTGGTGTAAATGACTGCCGGACTAAAGGATGACTGGTGTAAATGACCACCGGACTAAAGGATGACTGGTGTAAATGACTGGTGAACTAAAGGATGACTGGTGTAAATGACCACCGGACTAAAGGATGACTGGTGTAAATGACTGCCGGACTAAAGGATGACTGGTGTAAATGACTGCCGGACTAAAGGATGACTGGTGTAAATGACTGTCGGACTAAAGGATGACTGGTGTAAATGACTGTCGGACTAAAGGATGACTGGTGTAAATGACTGGTGAACTAAAGGATGACTGGTGTAAATGACTGGTGAACTAAAGGATGACTGGTGTAAATGACTGCCGGACTAAAGGATGACTGGTGTAAATGACTGCCGGACTAAATGATGACTGGTGTAAATGACCACCGGACTAAAGGATGACTGGTGTAAATGACCACCGGACTAAAGGATGACTGGTGTAAATGACTGCCGGACTAAAGGATGACTGGTGTAAATGACCACCGGACTAAAGGATGACTGGTGTAAATGACTGGTGAACTAAAGGATGACTGGTGTAAATGACTGCCGGACTAAAGGATGACTGGTGTAAATGACTGCCGGACTAAAGGATGACTGGTGTAAATGACTGGTGAACTAAAGGATGACTGGTGTAAATGACTGCCGGACTAAAGGATGACTGGTGTAAATGACCACCGGACTAAAGGATGACTGGTGTAAATGACTGGTGAACTAAAGGATGACTGGTGTAAATGACTGCCGGACTAAAGGATGACTGGTGTAAATGACTGCCGGACTAAATGACTGGTGTAAATGACTGGTGAACTAAAGGATGACTGGTGTAAATGACTGCCGGACTAAAGGATGACTGGTGTAAATGACTGCCGGACTAAATGACTGGTGGACTACTCCGAGTGCCAACACCTCCTCCCTGTCAATCAATCAATCAATCAAATGTATTTATAAAGTCCTTCTTACATCAGCTGATGTCACAAAGTTCTGTACAGAAACTCAGCCTAAAACCCCAAACAGCAAGCAATGCAGATGTAGATGCACGTTGGCTAGGAAAAACTCCTAGAAAGGCCGGAACCTAGGAAGAAACCTAGAGAGGAACCAGGCTATGAGGGGTGGCCAGTCCTCTTCTGGCCTGCTGGGTGGAGATTATAACAGAACATGGCCAATATGTTCAAATGTTCATAGATGACCAGCAGGGTCAACTAATAATAATCACAGTGGTTGTAGAGGGTGCAACAGGTCAACACCTCAGGAGTAAATGTCAGTTGGCTTTTCATAGCCGATCATTCAGAGTATCTCTACTAGAGAGATGAAAGCAGCAGGTGTGGGACAGGTAGGTCTGGGACAGGTAGGTCTGGGACAGGTAGCACGTCCGGTGAACAGGTCAGGGTTCCATATAAGATGGCAGTGGAGGGTATTGCTCATGCGCGTAGCGCAATCCATATGCTGTTAGAATTTAGGTAGCTTTGTTAAAATCCCCAGTTACAATTAATGCAGCCTCAGGATATATGGTTTACAGTTTGCATAATGTCCAGTGAAGCTCCTTGAGGGCCGTTGTGGTGTCTGCTTGAGGGGGAATGTACACAGCTGTGACTATAACTGACGAGATTTCTCTTGGTAGGTAAAATGGCCGGCATTTGATTGTAAGGAATTCTAGGTCGGGTGAGCAGAAGGACTTGAGTTCCTGTATGTTGTTATGATTAAACCATGAGTCATTAATTATGAAGCATACACCCTCGCCCTTCCTCTTCCCAGAGAGGTGTTTATCTCTGTCGGCGTGATGCATGGAGAAGCCCGGTGGCTGAACCGATTCCAACAACATATCCCGAGAGAGTCATGTTTCTGTGAAACAGAGAATGTTACAATCTCTGATGTCTCTCTGGAAGGCAACCCTTGCTCGAATTTCATCTACCTTGTTGTCAAGAGACTGGACATTGGCTAGTAGTATACTCGGGAGCGGTGTGCGATGTGCACGTCTACGGAGCCTGGCCTGGTGGCCGCTTCGTCTGCCCCTTCTGCGGTGTCTTTGTTTTGGGTCGACTACTGGGATTAGATCCATTGTCCTGGGTGGTGGTCCAAACAGAGGATCCGCTTTGGGAAAGTCAAATTTCTGGTCGTAATGTTGGTAAGTTGACGTTGCTCTTATATCCCGGCTGTATGTAATAAGACTTAAGATTTCCTGGGGTAACAATGTAACAAATAATACATAAAAAAATAAAAATATTGCATAGTTTCCTAAGAACGCGAAGCGAGGCGACCATCTCTGTCAGCGCCATCTTAGCTGGAATGACATGAATGGGTTCATAACCATGGGTTAGTGTGTGCGCGTGCGTGTCTCTGTCTCCCGTGCGTGTCTCTGTCTCCCGTGCGTGTCTCTGTCTCCCGTGCGTGTCTCTGTCTCCCGTGCGTGTCTCTGTCTCCCGTGCGCGTCTCTGTCTCCCGTGCGCGTCTCTGTCTCCCGTGCGTGTCTCTGTCTCCTATGCGTGTCTCTGTCTCCCGTGCGTGTCTCTGTCTCCCGTGCGTGTCTCTGTCTCCCGTGCGCGTCTCTGTCTCCCGTGCGTGTCTCTGTCCCCGTGCGTGTCTCTGTCTCCCGTGCGTGTCTCTGTCTCCCGTGCGTGTCTCTGTCTCCCGTGCGTGTCTCTGTCTCCCGTGCGCGTCTCTGTCTCCCGTGCGTGTCTCTGTCTCCTATGCGTGTCTCTGTCTCCCGTGCGTGTCTCTGTCCAACCGTGCGTGTCTCTGTCTCCCGTGCGTGTCTCTGTCTCCCGTGCGCGTCTCTGTCTCCCGTGCGCGTCTCTGTCTCCCGTGCGCGTCTCTGTCTCCCGTGCGCGTCTCTGTCTCCCGTGCGCGTCTCTGTCTCCCGTGCGCGTCTCTGTCTCCCGTGCGCGTCTCTGTCTCCCGTGCGCGTCTCTGTCTCCCGTGCGCGTCTCTGTCTACCGTGCGTGTCTCTGTCTATGTTAGCATGTGTGTGTTTGTGTTTGTGTTTGTGTGTGTTCTTGCATACAGGGGCCAAGGCAGAACGGCAACACTCAGAGCTTCTCAGTCTCATCAACGCCAGCAGCCCCCTGCAGATTTCATCTGTGGCAGTCTAGTCTCTAGCTCAGCCCAGCATGGCCAGGCTCTGATTGACAGTTGATTAGAGAGAGGGGTGGGGGGGGGAGGGTGAGACTGAGGGAGAGAGAGAGAAGAGCAGCTGCCGTGAGATGAAAAACAATCACTGTGTTACTGTGGCTGTAAGTGGATTTGGTGGGTTTTGCTGGAGGGAGGGGAGGGAGGTGTCCATAGTTCATGGGGGATTGGGTTTGTGTATGGATAGACAGTGGCTTTGTTGCTGTGTGTGTGTGTGTGTGTGTGTGTGTGTGTGTGTGTGTGTGTGTGTGTGTGTGTGTGTGTGTGTGTGTGTGTGTGTGTGTGTGTGTGTGTGTGTGTGTGTGTGTGTGTGTGTGTGTGTGCGTGTAGGGCGGTGGTGGTCATGAAATATTGTCAGCCGGTAACCGTCATGCAAATGACTGCCGGTCTCATGGTAATTGACCGTTAATTAACATAAACATGTTTATCCTATACAAGCTGCTGATGCCTTTGGAATATCTACATAAAATTGTATAATACATCCATTTAATATACACCATCACAATAAACACATTATTCGTTTTAGGTCTGAGGGGTAGCCTAGTGGTTAGAGCAGGTAGCCTAGTGCTTAGAGCCAGGTAGCCTCGTGGTTAGAGCAGGTAGCCTCGTGGTTAGAGCAGGTAGCCTCGTGTTTAGAGCAGGTAGCCTCGTGGTTAGAGCAGGTAGTCTCGTGGTTAGAGCAGGTAGCCTTGTGGTTAGAGCAGGTAGACTCGTGGTTAGAGCAGGTAGCCTAGTGGTTAGAGGCAGGTAGCCTAGTGGTTAGAGGCAGGTAGCCTAGTGGTTAGAGCAGGTAGACTAGAGGTTAGAGCAGGTAGCCTAGTGGTTAGAGCAGGTAGCCTCGTGGTTAGAGCAAGTAGTCTAGTGGTTAGAGCAGGTAGTCTAGTGGTTAGAGCAGGTAGCCTAGTGGTTAGAGCAGGTAGCCTAGTGGTTAGAGCAGGTAGCCTAGTGGTTAGAGCAAGTAGCCTAGTGGTTAGAGCAGGTAGACTAGTGGTTAGAGCAGGTAGCCTAGTGGTTAGAGGCAGGTAGCCTAGTGGTTAGAGACAGGTAGCCTAGTGGTTAGAGCAGGTAGCCTAGTGGTTAGAGCAAGTAGCCTAGTGGTTAGAGCAGGTAGCCTAGTGTTTAGAGGCAGGTAGCCTAGTGTTTAGAGGCAGGTAGCCTAGTGGTTAGAGGCAGGTAGCCTAGTGGTTAGAGGCAGGTCGCCTAGTGGTTAGAGGCAGGTAGCCTAGTGGTTAGAGGCAGGTAGCCTAGTGGTTAGAGTGTTGGGTCGGTAACTGAAAGGCTGCTGGTTCAAATCCCTGAGTTGACAAGGTAAAAATAGGTTGTTCTGAGCAAGGCAGTTGTTAAAGAAGAATATAATTGAACTTAGCTGAATAAAATAGAAGGTATATTTTTCCCATTCCTGAGCGAGTGTGCATATAGGAGGTGGCTATGTTGAGTGTAAGAGTGATCATTTGAAACAGGGTCTATACAGAGTTAACTATAGTTGTGATTGCCCTTAGAATGTTTTAGAAATCAAAACACATGTAATGAATGATGTGACTAATATTGATGATAAAATACATAAATAAATGAATAAATGCTCTGTTCCTAACCTCAGGCTGCACACCCTCTTCTCTCATCAAGTGATCATATTCTCACCCATCAGACTATTCTCAATTTAATCTTGTCTTTACTAATAAGTGCCATTAGTTTTGATTTAGAATGGCCCGTTTATCTAATGTGTCAGGAACGGGGGGGGGGGGGGGGGGGGGGGGGGGGAAGACATGTCACTTTGCACTCGAACAGCAAATGGAGGCTGCGGCTCATTTTTCAATCATGCTGGGGATGCTACTCCGGTTTTACAGCGGAGCAATGTAGTAGCGGTAGAACGATGGGATAAATATAGTAACAGTAGAAAGATGGGATAAATATAGTAACATTAGAAAGATGGGATAAATATAGTAACAGTAGAAAGATGGGATAAATATAGTAACAGTAGAAAGATGGGATAAATATAGTAACGGTAGAACGATGGGATAAATATAGTAACAGTAGAAAGCGGGGATCCTCCTCTTTTTAGTGGTAACCGTCAAAACTCTGATTTCAACTGGAATATAGATATAGATATAGATATAGATAAAGATATATAGACATATAGAAAAGTCTGGGCTCATAAGAACACTTATTTTAATTCACGACTGCACGTTTCACCCGCTGTTTGAGGAGCAGCCTCTCACTGCTCTATGGGTGATATATTCTGCCCAACCTCTGTACACCACTGGCTCTCCATGCCTGTTCCTGCAGCTACCCAGTGCTTAAGGAAGCCAGGTGTAATCAGTTCGGGAACATCGCTAGTATCATGTTTTCACAACTAAACAAATGTGTTAAACTGTTAAAAGCTCCTCTGTCTGCATGCTCGAGAAAGGAATGAAGGAGAGAGAGGAGGAGATGGAAATGCATGGTGAGATATTCTGTAGCTAAAGGTAATGTCAGCCTATTAATTACGAAAATATTTTTAAAAATACCTATTTTTCGGCTATTCAAAATCAAATACAAAATGCACTATAATTGTAGGCTAACTCTGTAAGCCGTCCTGCACAATCAATGAACCAACAGCATCGCCTAGGCCTATACGTTCTCTCCTAGACTCATGGATCGAACGTTTGGAGTGTAGCATAAAGGTAACCAGCGCATCCAGTATGCATGATAATAATACGGCCCACACTCCAAGCAAAGATTACTAGAGTTTGTGTATTTTGAAATATAGGCTAGACAAATGATGGACCAAAGATATCTTAAATCAGTTTTTTTTATATATATATATATACACTACCGTTCTAAAGTTTGGGGTCACTTAGAAATGTCCTTGTTTTTGAAAGAAAAGCACATTTTTTGTCCATTAAAGTAACATCAAATTGATCAGAAATACAGTGTAGACATTGTTAATGTTGTTAATGACTATTGTAGCTGGAAATGGCAGATTTTTTATGCATTATCTACATAGGCGTACAGAGGCCCATTATCAGCAACCATCACTCCTGTGTTCCAATGGCACGTTGTGTTAGCTAATCCAAATGTAGGCTAATTAATCATTAGAAAACCCCTTTGCAATTATGTTAGCACAGCTGAAAACTGTTGTGCTGATTAAAGAACCAACAAAACTGGCCTTCTTTAGACTAGTTGAATATCTGGAGCATCAGCATTTGTGGGTTTGATTACAGGCTCAAAATGGCCAAAAAAAAAAAAACTTCTGAAACTCGTCAGTTTTTCTTGTTCTGAGAAATGAAGGCTATTCTATGCAAAAAATTACCAAGAAATTGAAGATCTCGTACAACGTTGTGTACTACTGCTTTCACAGAAGGGGTGTGTATACTAGTGACTGATGGTTTTCTAGGTCTGTGTACTGTATGGTAAGTGGCCTACATGATTCAGCCTACATCATTCACTGTAGACCACCACTTGTGTGACCTGTAAATGTATCTGCGGTCCACACTGGGCGCTAGTGTACTAGTCATTCCTCTATAACAGGGGTCTTCAACTTTGACCCTACGAGGACCGGAGTCTGCTGGGTTTCTGTTCTACCTGATCATTTCTTGCACCACCTGGAGTCCCAGGTCTAAATCAGTCCCTGATTAGAGGGGAACAATGAAAAATGGGCTTAAAGGTCCAGAGTTGAGTTTGAGGCTCTATAGTGTCCTGTCTGACATTCAATGTGGTTGTTGTGCATGTGTTCCACATTGTGTGTGTGTTCCACATTGTGTGTGTGTTCCACATTGTGTGTGTGTTCCACGTTGTGCATGTGTTCCACGTTGTGTGTGTGTGTGAGGCATATGGCCTGTGAGAGTGGTTGAGCTCAGAGGAAATGAGAGGAGCTCTCTTCTCTTTCTCTCCCCCTCCCCTCTCCGTCTCTCTCCCCATCTTCCCCCTCTCTCTCTCTAGTCTTGGAAACCCGACCTTGGGCAACAGTGACTAGGATCTTGTTTAATTGACAGACTCTTTAGGCATAGAGAAACTAGGTCACTGCCTATGTCACTGCCTATGTCACTGCCTTATCTGCTTGAATAAAACACCAAACAGTAGCTAGCAAGATGGAGGACACAGAGGTTATTTTTGATGAATGCATTTGACTAGTGGCTCGTTTGAATCAACTACTTTCAGTAAAACCACTGCCAAGATTTTGCCTGCAAACTCTGCTTTCCAATCGTGACATTCTGGCCAGTATGCCTCGTGATTTGTTGGAAGAGTTGTCTGTCTGAAGAGGACCAACCCCAGATTGTAATTTTTGGGCCAAAAGAGTCCATCATTGAAACCAGACTGTTGCATATGGTCGTGTTTTTCCAGACGTCTCTCACTCTCTCTCTTCCCGCATTAGCAGATTGGTTCTGGATTCCAACCCACTGTCTCTATCTGACAAACAAGAGTGTGAGGACATACACTGCTTTACACATGATAAATCAAATGGTGTTCCAAATCGCACCCTATACCCTATGTAGTGCACTACTTTTGACCAGATCCCTATGGAACCCTGGTCAAAACTAGTGCACTATGTACGGAATAGTGTCCCATTTGAGACACCACGTGATTTTCTCATGTGTTTAGAACCAGTGTTGTGGTTTTGTAAAAGTGCAACATGGACACTTCCCTATTTAAAAATAAATTGAAGAAGAGCTGATCGGTTCCAAAAACAAGACTGTGGTTGTCCTCTCTAGCATGGGTTGAGTCTGAAATAGCACACTGTTCCCTATGTGTAACGGCTTTCCTCCTCCTCTTCATCAGAAGAGGAGGAGCAGGGATTGAACCAAAATGCAGCTGAGTTTGTAGACATGATTTATTAAAGAAAAACACGAACTCGACTATACACTAACAAAACAAATAAACGGTGTAGACAGACCTAGACGACGAACTTACATAAAACATGAAGAACGCACAAATAGAGAAAATAGGCTACACAAATGAACGATGAACAAAACCGAAACAGTCCCGCGTGGTGTACAGACACAGACACAGAAGACAACCACCCACAACGAACACTGTGACAACACCTACCTAAATATGACTCTTAATTAGAGGAACGCCAAACACCTGCCTCTAATTAAGAGCCATACCAGGCAACCCATAAACCAACATAGAAACAGAAAACATAGAATGCCCACCCGAACTCACGTCCTGACCAACTAACACATATAACAAACTAACAGAAATAGGTCAGGAACGTGACACTATGTAGTGCCCGATCGGCCCTGGTCAAAGGTATTATAGGGAATAGAGTGCTATTTGGGACGTAGACATGGATTGTAGCCCCCATGATAAACCAAACCATACTTCTGATTTTCCGGTAGATCGGCCCATCATAACGTGATTTATAGCTCTTACGTGGAGGGCCAAAACATCCTCTTGTCCGTGAAGGGCATGCATCCAAACACCATGTGTATTAGGGGCTCACGATACGATAATTCTTTGGTGCCAATCACGATTCTCACGGATCTAAACTCAGCAAAAAAAGAACTGTCCACTCACTGTCAAATGCGTTTATTTTCAGCAAACTTAACATGTGTAAATATTTGTGTGAACATAACATTCAACAACTGAGACATAAATTGAACAAGTTCCACAGACATGTGACTAACAGAAATTGAATAATGTGTCCCTGAATAAAGGGGGGAGGGTCAAAATCAAAAGTAACAGTCAGTATCTGGTGTGGCCACCAGCTGCATTAAGTACTGCAGTGCTTCCTCCTCGTGGACTGCACCATATTTGCCAGTTCTTGCTGTGACATGTTACCCAACTCTTCCACCAAGGATCCTGCAAGTTCCAGGACATTTCCCGGGGGAATGGACCTAGCCCTCACCCGCCGATCCAACAGGTCCCAGACGTGCTCAATGGGAATGAGATCTGGCTCTTCGCTGGCCATGGCAGAACTCTGACATTCCTGTCTTGCAGGAAATCATGCACAGAACGAGCAGTATGGCTGGTGGCATTGTCATGCTGGAGGGTCATGTCAGGATGAGCTTGCAGGAAGGGTATGTGCCCATAGGCGACGTTGTTGCCGGTGATGTCTGGTGTACCTGTCTTACAACAGGCCTACAAGCCCTCAGTCCAGCCTCTCTCAGCCTCTTGTGGACAGTCTGAGCACTGATGGAGCGATTGTGCGTGCCTGGTGTAACTCGGGCAGTTGTTGTTGCCATCCTGTACCTGCCCCGCAGGTGTGATGTTCGGATGTACCGATGCTGTGCAGATGTTGTTACGTGGTCTGCCACTGCGAGGACGATCAGCTGTCCGTCCTGTCTCCCTGTAGCGCTGTCTTACGCATCTCACAGTACGGACATTGCAATTTCTTGCCCTGGCCACATCAGCAGTCCTCATGCCTCCTTGCAGCATGCCTAAGGCACGTTCACGCAGATGAGCAGGGACCCTGGGCATCTTTCTTTTTGGTGTTTTTCAGAGTCAGTAGAAAGGCCTCTTTAGTGTGCTAAGTTTTCATAACTGTGACCTTAATTGCTTACCGTCTGTAAGATGTTAGTGTCTTATCGACCGTTCCACAGGGGCATGTTCATGAATTGTTTATGGTTCATTGAACAAGCATGGGAAACAGTGTTTAAACCCTTTACAATGAAGATCTGTGAAGTTATTTGGATTTTTACGAATTATCTTTGAAAGACAGGGTCCTGAAAAAGGGACGTTTCTTTTTTTGCTGAGTTTATATGTATTGTGATTCGATACTGTGATTTAAAAAAATATATATTGCAATTTAATGTTCCAAAAATACGTTATTGCTCACTATATGTCTGCTTCAGAGAGACGAGAGAAAACAAGTTACATTTTTTAAATAAAAAGTAAAATAAAAGAGCTTGTGCTTTTTTAAGGTTTCGGTTTCGAATAAAAAAAACAACATTAAATGCGTTATGAGGTAATGACATTTAAAATGAATTTACAGCTTCCCTCAGTGATCACCTGCCTTTTCCCAGACAATGACAGTGGGTTGGATGCTGTAGGTCATTTCCATGATTTTTTAAATTTATTTATTTATTTAACCTTTATTTAACTAGGCAAGTCAGTTAAGAACAAATTCTTATTTTCAATGATGGCCTACCCCTGGCCAAACCCGGACGACGCTGGGCCAATTGTGCGCCGCCCTATGGGACTCCCAATCACGGCTGGTTGTGATACAACCTGGAATCGAACCAAGGTCTGTTTTTTTTTTCTTTCTAATTTCTCTCCCTCATGAGGAGGGAGGATAATGAAAGTAAAGGTAAACCTATCAATTAGTTATAGTGTTTCTACTGATATCAATTTTGTTTATAAATTATTGAGTGATTCAAATGTGAAATTCCATTACCAAATCGGTAACGAATTGAATTGGTCTCTGATGGGAAAATCATAGTAATCACAAACAACAGTTGTGTTCACAGTATAGTACAGCACAGTAGAGTACATTAAAGAATAGTAGAGTATAGTACTGGACAGTACACAGTAGAGCACACTAGAGTTGAGTACACTATAATGTACTGGACTTTACTTTACTGTACTGTCCCTACTGTTCTGTGCTGCACTATGCTCTACTCTACTCTACAAAATGTTTTATAATAAATGGAATTCAAGTAATTGAATCGATGTCTGTCAATTAGTTGTTTAATAACCCAAAAATAAACAACATTTGGTTAATCACTCAGCGCTATAAAGTGCTGAAAACATGGCTGACTATTTAAAAAAAGAAAATGGACAATAATCTATAGGTTGAAAAATACCAGAGTTTTGTCGCAGGTACAGCCGACTAGCGTTAGCTAACGCTACCTAGCAAAAAATATTTAATATTGCGATATATCGCTATCGTTTTATCCACACCCAAATTGATTGTGTGTGTTAGTGTGTGTTAGCTTGTGTGAAGCGAACCCATTGTGCATGTGTTTGCAGTTGCACACCGGTTTGTGTTCATGAGGTGTAAATCTATGCATGTCCACGTGTGTGTGTGTGTGTGTGTGTGTGTGTGTGTACGTGATGTGATCATCTTTTCCCCATCCCCATCCCAGTCTATTGAAGGAGTGTGAACTCCCCCCTGCTGAGAGACAGCCGTTTGGCCTGATGGCTGTATTGTCAGGGTTAAATTAAGTGTCTAATCCAGGACACTGATAGCTCTTTCAATACTGGAGGCATCAAAGAAACAGTCCTTGTCTGTAGAATGAATCTTTTGTTCAGACTCTCTATGACTAGCTACATGCTGATGATCACGAAGATACCATAGTTCATCTGTTTTGCATACTAACCCTGGAGGCTAGGGGTCTGGTTAGAGCACTCACAAAGACCCGTGTAGCAAACCCTGTTCTCGACTAACCCTGGAGGCTAGGGGTCTGGTTAGAGCACTCACAAAGACCCGTGTAGAAACCCTGTTCTCTACTAACCCTGGAGGCTAGGGGTCTGGTTAGAGCACTCACAAAGACCCGTGGAGAAACCCTGTTCTCTACTAACCCTGGAGGCTAGGGGTCTGGTTAGAGCACTCACAAAGACCCGTGTAGCAAACCCTGTTCTCTACTAACCCTGGAGGCTAGGGGTCTGGTTAGAGCACTCACAAAGACCCGTGTAGGAAACCCTGTTCTCTACTAACCCTGGAGGCTAGGGGTCTGGTTAGAGCACTCACAAAGACCCGTGTAGGAAACCCTGTGTGTTAATGTGGGAGTTGTTTTGTGTTCAACCAGCCTCCCTATAACACCCAGTTCCAAGCGCTGATGTAATCCCACAGGATTAATTTCCTTCTCTGATGCTCATATTTCATCTGATTGGAGGGAGAGGGCCGAGGCAGGCTGACATCATGCCTTCTCCATGGTAACCCCCAGATTACCGGCCTATAAATTGAGAGCTTTCGGGTTTCAAGACTAGTGATTGGAACCAAGCACTTCAAACGTCAGACCCTTCTTCACCTATTTACATTGACTCTTAACCAACGCAGTGTTATAGCGTCATTTGTTAACTGATTCTTGCTGGAGACGAGTCCTTGGTGAGGATGGGTCTATGCAGCTCTGTGTACATGGAACACAGGTCACTGTAATGGTACAGTGAGTACAGCAGATACAGTGGGGTGGTCACTATCACGGGCTTTGTGACTCAATGGAAGCAGTCTTCCACTGGACATTCGTGCACAGTGTTCTATGTTGTCTAAAGACCAATAGATATGCTGCAATCAACTGGTCTTTGTATTTTCATGCCCAGTCGTCGTCATCATCATCATATTATTATTATTATTATTATTATATAAATGGCATATATTTTATTATATATTATCATAGAACTAATAACAACAAAGAAGTGTAGTTGATTTAGATGTACTATTGTAAAGTGGCTGTCCACTGGATGTCATAAGGTGAATGCACCAATTTGTAAGTCGCTCTGGATAAGAGCGTCTGCTAAATGACTTAAATGTAATGTAAATGTTGATTTTATTTATCGGTATTGATGAAAAAGTGATATTTCGTTATTTTCATTCAGACCCCTAGCCTCCAGGGTTAGTAGAGAACAGGGTTTCTACACGGGTCTTTGTGAGTGCTCTAACCAGACCCCTAGCCTCCAGGGTTAGTCGAGAACAGGGTTTCCTACACGGGTCTTTGTGAGTGCTCTAACCAGACCCCTAGCCTCCAGGGTTAGTAGAGAACAGGGTTTCTACACGGGTCTTTGTGAGTGCTCTAACCAGACCCCTAGCCTCCAGGGTTAGTAGAGAACAGGGTTTCCTACACGGGTCTTTGTGAGTGCTCTAACCAGACCCCTAGTCTCCAGGGTTAGTAGAGAACAGGGTTTCTACACGGGTCTTTGTGAGTGCTCTAACCAGACCCCTAGCCTCCAGGGTTAGTAGAGAACAGGAGTTTCTACACAGGTCTTTGTGTGCTCTAACCAGACCCCTAGCCTCCAGGGTTAGTCGAGAACAGGGTTTCCTACACGGGTCTTTGTGAGTGCTCTAACCAGACCCCTAGCCTCCAGGGTTAGTAGAGAACAGTGTTTCCTACACGGGTCTTTGTGAGTGCTCTAACCAGACCCCTAGTCTCCAGGGTTAGTAGAGAACAGGGTTTCTACACGGGTCTTTGTGAGTGCTCTAACCAGACCCCTAGCCTCCAGGGTTAGTAGAGAACAGGGTTTCTACACGGGTCTTTGTGAGTGCTCTAACCAGACCCCTAGCCTCCAGGGTTAGTAGAGAACAGGGTTTCCTACACGGGTCTTTGTGAGTGCTCTAACCATCTTAGTGTTGGGTGCAGTAGACCACTCAGTGCTAGAGGTGTTCATCTATTAACATAATCATTTGGTTGAGAGAAGACAACACGAGAAGGTGTAGATAGTTTATCTGCTCCAGACCCCCCCCCCCCCCCCCCCCCCCCCCCTCTCCTCCCCCGCTGACTCTAATCCTGAACCTGACCTATTTAAACTGAGGAATTATTAACCTGAGTTATTGGGGGCATTTAGCCGATATGGAATTATCTGACAGCATTATGCTTATCAGAGAAGATTAATGATTAGTATCTGTTGTTGCTTGAGTAGGGTGTGCATGTACTATGAATATACTTTGTTTTATTATCATGTGAAAACCTGTTGTCCAACGCTGTTTATTCTGCCTATATGCTTGAACATATAGCAAAAACAATTCACACAAAAAAAGAGAGGATTAATGACCAACCCAGTATGTTACTGTATGTTCCAGACACTATACTGTATGTTACTGTATGTTCCAGACAGAATACTGTATGTTCCAGACACTGTACTGTATGTTGCAGACACTATACTGTATGTTACTCTATGTTCCAGACAGAATACTGTATGTTACTGTATGTTCCAGACACTATACTGTATGTTACTGTATGTTCCAGACACTATACTGTATGTTACTGTATGTTCCAGACAGAATACTGTATGTTCCAGACACTATACTGTATGTTCCAGACACTATACTGTATGTTACTGTATGTTGCAGACACTATACTGTATGTTACTGTATGTTCCAGACACTATACTGTATGTTCCAGATAGAATACTGCATGTTCCAGACAGAATACTGTATGTCCCAGACAGAATACTGCATGTTCCAGACACTATACTGTATGTTCCAGACAGAATACTGCATGTTCCAGACAGAATACTGCATGTTCCAGACAGAATACTGTATGTCCCAGACAGAATACTGCATGTTCCAGACACTATACTGTATGTTACTGTATGTTCCAGACACTATACTGTATGTTCCAGACACTATACTGTATGTTACTGTATGTTCCAGACACTATACTGTATGTTACTGTATGTTCCAGACACTATACTGCATGTTCCAGACACTATACTGCATGTTCCAGACACTATACTGTATGTTCCAGACACTATACTGTATGTTACTGTATGTTCCAGACACTATACTGTATGTTACTGTATGTTCCAGACACTATACTGTATGTTACTGTATGTTCCAGACACTATACTGTATGTTCCAGACACTATACTGTATGTTCCAGACACTATACTGTATGTTACTGTATGTTCCAGACACTATACTGTATGTTACTGTATGTTCCAGACACTATACTGTATGTTACTGTATGTTCCAGACACTATACTGTATGTTCCAGACACTATACTGTATGTTACTGTATGTTCCAGACACTATACTGTATGTTACTGTATGTTCCAGACACTATACTGTATGTTCCAGACACTATACTCTATGTTACTGTATGTTCCAGACACTATACTGTATGTTACTGTATGTTCCAGACACTATACTGTATGTTACTGTATGTTCCAGACACTATACTGTATGTTCCAGACAGAATACTGTATGTTCCAGACACTATACTGTATGTTACTGTATGTTCCAGACACTATACTGTATGTTCCAGACACTATACTGTATGTTCCAGACACTATACTGTATGTTACTGTATGTTCCAGACACTATACTGTATGTTCCAGACACTATACTGTATGTTCCAGACACTATACAGTATGTTACTGTATGTTCCAGACACTATACTGTATGTTCCAGACACTATACTGTATGTTCCAGACACTATACTGTATGTTCCAGACACTATACTGTATGTTACTGTATGTTCCAGACACTATACTGTATGTTCCAGACACTATACTGTATGTTCCAGACACTATACTGTATGTTCCAGACACTATACTGTATGTTACTGTATGTTCCAGACACTATACTGTATGTTCCAGACACTATACTGTATGTTCCAGACACTATACTGTATGTTACTGTATGTTCCAGACAGAATACTGTATGTTCCAGACACTATACTGTATGTTACTCTATGTTCCAGACAGAATACTGTATGTTACTGTATGTTCCAGACACTATACTGTATGTTACTGTATGTTCCAGACACTATACTGTATGTTACTGTATGTTCCAGACACGATACTGTATGTTCCAGACACTATACTGTATGTTCCAGACACTATGCTGTATGTTACTGTATGTTCCAGACACTATACTGTATGTTACTGTATGTTCCAGACACTATACTGTATGTTCCAGACACTATACTGTATGTTCCAGACACTATACTGTATGTTCCAGACACTATACTGTATGTTCCAGACACTATACTGTATGTTACTGTATGTTCCAGACACTATACTGTATGTTACTGTATGTTCCAGACACTATGCTGTATGTTACTGTATGTTCCAGACACTATACAGTATGTTCCAGACACTATACTGTATGTTCCAGACACTATACTGTATGTTACTGTATGTTCCAGACACTATACTGTATGTTCCAGGCAGAATACTGTATGTTCCAGACACTATACTGTATGTTACTGTATGTTCCAGACACTATACTGTATGTTCCAGACACTATACTGTATGTTCCAGACACTATGCTGTATGTTACTGTATGTTCCAGACACTATACTGTATGTTACTGTATGTTCCAGACACTATACTGTATGTTACTGTATGTTCCAGACACTATACTGTATGTTCCAGACACTATACTGTAAGTTCCAGACACTATACTGTATGTTCCAGACACTATACTGTATGTTCCAGACACTATACTGTATGTTACTGTATGTTCCAGACACTATACTGTATGTTACTGTATGTTCCAGACACTATACTGTATGTTACTGTATGTTCCAGACAGAATACTGCATGTTCCAGGCACTATACTGTATGTTCCAGACAGAATACTGTATGTTCCAGACACTATACTGTATGTTACTGTATGTTCCAGACACTATACTGTATGTTCCAGACACTATACTGTATGTTCCAGACACTATGCTGTATGTTACTGTATGTTCCAGACACTATACTGTATGTTACTGTATGTTCCAGACACTATACTGTATGTTACTGTATGTTCCAGACACTATACTGTATGTTCCAGACACTATACTGTAAGTTCCAGACACTATACTGTATGTTCCAGACACTATACTGTATGTTCCAGACACTATACTGTATGTTACTGTATGTTCCAGACACTATACTGTATGTTACTGTATGTTCCAGACACTATACTGTATGTTCCAGACACTATACTGTATGTTCCAGACACTATACTGTATGTTACTGTATGTTCCAGACACTATACAGTATGTTACTGTATGTTCCAGACACTATACTGTATGTTACTGTATGTTACAGACACTATACTGTATGTTACTGTATGTTCCAGACACTATACAGTATGTTCCAGACACTATACAGTATGTTACTGTATGTTCCAGACACTATACTGTATGTTACTGTATGTTACAGACACTATACTGTATGTTACTGTATGTTCCAGACAGAATACTGTATGTTCCAGACAGAATACTGCATGTTCCAGGCAGAATACTGTATGTTCCAGGCAGAATACTGTATGTTCCAGACAGAATACTGTATGTTCCAGACAGAATACTGTATGTTCCAGACAGAATACTGTATGTTCCAGACAGAATACTGTATGTTCCAGGCAGAATACTGTATGTTCCAGACAGAATACTGTATGTTCCAACATGTCTAAAACTCAGTCACCCTCCTTATGCCACATTGGACTTTCCTGGAAGACAACCTCCTTAATTTCTCTCAGAGAACACTAGATCATCCCACTGTTGGCTCGACCGAAAACAGAACGAGTGAGAGGAAGGGAGGGAGAGAGAGAGAGAGAAAGTAACAACGGGCAAGGTCTAGCAACACTCTAGAGCAGAGAGAATGGTTCTGAAATCTGCAAAGGTACACAATCCAGCTTGAGAATGTGCTCATTGAACAGTGGGCGTACATTCTTTCTTACTGGGGACCACAGCAGCGCAGCCACACCACAATGGCCCTGTTTATGAGAGCCCCAGTGTCACAGTTCTGCAGATATTAGGTCTAGGCAGCCGCACAGTCAAACATGTCACTTGTTAAATCCACTCCAATCAGTGTAGATTTGTATTTGTATTTATTATGGATCGTCATTAGCCAAGGCAGCAGCTACTCTTCCTGGGGTCTGGCAAAATTAAGGCAGTTATACAACTAGCTCTCTGTGTACTTTTAAGTGCCAGCGGTGCTGCCCTGTTCTGAGCCAACTGCAATTTTCCCAAGTCCCACTTTGTGGCACCTGACCACACGACTGAACAGTAGTCCCGGTGCGACAAAACCAGGGTCTGTAGGACCTGGCTTGTTGATAGTGTTGTTAAGAAGGTAGAAACTAGGGCCTGTAGGACCTGCCTTGTTGATAGTGCTGTTAAGAAGGTAGAAACTAGGGCCTGTAGGACCTGCCTTGTTGATAGTGTTGTTACAAAGGTAGAAACTAGGGCCTGTAGGACCTGCCTTGTTGATAGTGTTGTTAAGAAGGTAGAAACTAGGGCCTGTAGGACCTGCCTTGTTGATAGTGTTGTTAAGAAGGTAGAAACTAGGACCTGCCTTGTTGATAGTGTTGTTAAGAAGGTAGAAACTAGGGCCTGTAGGACCTGCTTTGTTGATAGTGTTGTTAAGAAGGTAGAAACTAGGGCCTGTAGGACCTGCCTTGTTGATAGTGTTGTTAAGAAGGTAGAAACTAGAGCCTGTAGGACCTGCCTTGTTGATAGTGCTGTTAAGAAGGTAGAAACTAGGACCTGCCTTCTTGATAGTGTTGTTAAGAAGGTAGAAACTAGGACCTGCCTTGTTGATAGTGTTGTTAAGAAGGTAGAAACTAGGGCCTGTAGGACCTGCTTTGTTGATAGTGTTGTTAAGAAGGTAGAAACTAGGGCCTGTAGGACCTGCCTTGTTGATAGTGTTGTTAAGAAGGTAGAAACTAGAGCCTGTAGGACCTGCCTTGTTGATAGTGCTGTTAAGAAGGTAGAAACTAGAGC
This sequence comes from Salvelinus fontinalis, assembly GCF_029448725.1. Classification (NCBI taxonomy): domain Eukaryota; kingdom Metazoa; phylum Chordata; class Actinopteri; order Salmoniformes; family Salmonidae; genus Salvelinus; species Salvelinus fontinalis. Next base: position 4,611,694 of record NC_074669.1, read on the forward strand.
CTGTAGGACCTGCCTTGTTGATAGTGCTGTTAAGAAGGTAGAAACTAGGGCCTGTAGGACCTGCCTTGTTGATAGTGCTGTTAAGAAGGTAGAAACTAGGGCCTGTAGGACCTGCCTTGTTGATAGTGTTGTTAAGAAGGTAGAAACTAGGGCCTGTAGGACCTGCCTTGTTGATAGTGTTGTTAAGAAGGTAGAAACTAGGGCCTGTAGGACCTGCCTTGTTGATAGTGTTGTTAAGAAGGCAGAGCAGCGCTTTATTATGGACAGACTTCTCCCCATTTTAGCTACTGTTGTATCAATATGTTTTGACCATGACAGTTTACAATCGATTGATACTCCGAGCAGTTTAGTCACCTCAACTTGCTCAAGTTCATTACGAGATGTAGTTGAGTTTTAGGGTTTAGTAAATGATTTGTCCCAAATACAATGCTTTTAGTTTTGGAAATAGTTAGGACTAATTTATTCCTTGCTATCCATTCTGAAACTAACTGCAGCTCTTTGTTAAGTATTGCAGTCATTTCAGTCGCTGTAGTAGCTGACGTGTATAGTGTTGAAGTGTTTTAGAAACTAGGGCCTGTAGGACCTGCCTTGTTGATAGTGTTGTTAAGAAGGTAGAAACTAGAGCCTGTAGGACCTGCCTTGTTGATAGTGCTGTTAAGAAGGTAGAAACTAGGACCTGCCTTCTTGATAGTGTTGTTAAGAAGGTAGAAACTAGGACCTGCCTTGTTGATAGTGTTGTTAAGAAGGTAGAAACTAGGGCCTGTAGGACCTGCTTTGTTGATAGTGTTGTTAAGAAGGTAGAAACTAGGGCCTGTAGGACCTGCCTTGTTGATAGTGTTGTTAAGAAGGTAGAAACTAGAGCCTGTAGGACCTGCCTTGTTGATAGTGCTGTTAAGAAGGTAGAAACTAGAGCCTGTAGGACCTGCCTTGTTGATAGTGCTGTTAAGAAGGTAGAAACTAGGGCCTGTAGGACCTGCCTTGTTGATAGTGCTGTTAAGAAGGTAGAAACTAGGGCCTGTAGGACCTGCCTTGTTGATAGTGTTGTTAAGAAGGTAGAAACTAGGGCCTGTAGGACCTGCCTTGTTGATAGTGTTGTTAAGAAGGTAGAAACTAGGGCCTGTAGGACCTGCCTTGTTGATAGTGTTGTTAAGAAGGCAGAGCAGCGCTTTATTATGGACAGACTTCTCCCCATTTTAGCTACTGTTGTATCAATATGTTTTGACCATGACAGTTTACAATCGATTGATACTCCGAGCAGTTTAGTCACCTCAACTTGCTCAAGTTCATTACGAGATGTAGTTGAGTTTTAGGGTTTAGTAAATGATTTGTCCCAAATACAATGCTTTTAGTTTTGGAAATAGTTAGGACTAACTTATTCCTTGCTATCCATTCTGAAACTAACTGCAGCTCTTTGTTAAGTATTGCAGTCATTTCAGTCGCTGTAGTAGCTGACGTGTATAGTGTTGAGTCATCCGCATACATAGACACACTGGCTTTACTCAAAGCATGTCGTTAGTAAAGATTGAAAAAAGCAAGGTGCCTAAACAGCTACCCTGGGGAATTCCTGCTTCTACCTGGATTATGTTTGAGAGGCTTCCATTAAAGAACACCCTCTGTGTTATGTTAGACAAGCAACTCTTTATCCACATTATAACAGGGGGTGTAAAGCCATAACACACATGTATTTCCAGCAGCAGACTATTATCGATAATGTGAAAAGCTGCACTGAAGTCTAACAAGACAGCCCCCACAATCATTTCATCATCAATTTCTCTCAGCCAATCATCAGTCATTTGTGTATGTGCTTGTTGAGTGTCCTTCCCTATATGCATGCTGAAAGTCTTGTCAATTTGTTTCCAGATCTTAGGGATAACTCCAGAAACAATTGTCAAGTAAAAAATATAGGTTATTGATTCTGGGGATGTGTGTGCTTTGGGGACCTTTAACAGAATGTGACTGGCAGAACGGGTGTTGTATGTGGAGGATGAGGGCTACAGTAGATATCTCAGGGTTTTAGAAGTACACATCAACCAGTGGATCTTGCAATGGGTATACAGAGGTGACCAGTTTACAGAGGAGTATAAAGTGCAGTGATGTGTCCTACAAGGAGCGTTGGTGGAAAATCTGATGGCCGAATGGTAAAGAACATCTAGCCGCTCGAGAGCACCCTTACCTGCCAATCTATAAATTACGTCTCCATAATCTAGCATGGGTAGGATGGTCATCTGATTCAGGGTTAGTTTGGCAGCTGTGGTGAAAGAGGAGTGATTACGATAGAGGAAACCAAGTCTAGATTTAACTTTAGCCTGTAGCGTTGATACAGTTGAAGTCAGAAGTTTACATACACTTAGGTTGGAGTCATTAAAACTCGTTTTTTAACCCCTCCACAAATATCTTGTTAACTATAGTTTTGGCAAGTCGATTAGGACATCTACTTTGTGCATGACACAAGTAATTTTTCAAACAATTGTTTACAGAGAGATTATTTCACTTATAATTCACTGTATCACAATTCCAGTGGGTCAGAAGTTTACATACACTAAGTTGACTGTGCCTTTAAACAGCTTGGAAAATTCCTGAAAATGATGTCATGGCTTTAGAAGCTTCTGATAGGCTAAATTGACATCATTTGAGTCAATTGGAGGTGTACCTGTGGATGTATTTCAAGGCCTACCTTCAAACTCAGTGTTTCTTTGCTTGACATCATGGGAAAATCAAAAGAGATCAGCCAAGACCTCAGAACAAAATTTGTAGACCTCCACAAGTCTGGTTCATCCTTGGGAGCAATTTCCAAATGCCTGAAGGTACCACGTTCATCTGTACAAACAATAGTACGTAAGTATAAACACCATGGGACCACGCATCCGTCATACCGCTCAGGAAGGAGAAGCATTCTGTCTCCTAGAGATGAACGTACTTTGATGCGAAAAGTGAAAATCAATCCCAAAACAACAGCAAAGGATCTTGTGAAGATGCTGGAGGAAACAGGTACAAAAGTATCTATATCCACAGTTAAACTAGTCCTATGTCGACATAACCTGAAAAGCCGCTCAGCAAGGAAGAAGCCACTGCTCCAAAACCGCCATAAAAAAGCCAGAACACTGTTTGCAACTGCACATGCGGACAAAGATCGTACTTTTTGGAGAAATGTCCTCTGGTCTGATGAAACAAAAATAGACCTGTTCAGCCGTAATGACCATCATTATGTTTGGAGGAAAAAGGGGGAAGCTTGCAAGCCGAAGAACACCATCCCAACCGTGAAGCATGGGGGTGGCAGCATCATGTTGTGGGGGTGCTTTGCTGCAGGAGGGACTGGTGCACTTCACAAATAGATGGCATCATGAGGATGGAAAATTATGTGGATATATTGAAGCAACATCTCAAAACATCAGTCAGGAAGTTAAAGCTTGGTCGTGGGCAGAACTGAAAAAGCGTGCGCGAGCAAGGAGGCCTACAACCCTGACTCAGTTACACCAGCTCTGTCAGGAGGAATGGGCCAAAATTCACCCAACTTACTGTGGGAAGCTTGTGGAAGGCTACCTGAAACGTTTGACCCGAGTTAAACAATTTAAAGGCAATGCTACCAAATACTAATATAGTGTTTGTAAACTTCTGACCCACTGGGAATGTGATGAAAGAAATAAAAGCTGAAAAAAATCATTCTCTCTACTATTATTCTGACATTTCACATTAATAAAATGAAGTGGTGATCCTAACTGACCTAAGACAAGGAATTTTCACTCTGATTAAATGTCAGGAATTGTTAAAAACTGAGTTTAAATGTATTTGGCTAAGGTGTATGTGGCTAGTGTTGGTGTAAGGTGTGTATGTGGCTAGTGTTCTGTTCATAGACCTGGCTAGTATTCCGTTTATAGACCTCACTAGTGTTCCGTTTATAGACCTCACTAGTGTTCCGTTCATAGACCTCACTAGTGTTCCGTTCATAGACCTCACTAGTATTATGTTCATTGACCTCACTAGTATTATGTTCATAGACCTGGCTAGTATTCTATTCATAGACCTGGCTAGTATTCTCTTCATAGACCTGGCTAGTATTCTGTTCATAGACCTGGTTAGTATTCTGTTCATAGACCTGGCTAGTATTATGTTCATAGACCTGGCTAGTATTCTGTTCATAGACCTGGCTAGTATTATGTTCATAGACCTGGCTAGTATTCCGTTGATAGACCTCACTAGTGTTCCGTTCATAGACCTGGCTAGTATTCCGTTCATAGACCTGGCTAGTATTCCGTTCATAGACCTGGCTAGTATTCCGTTGATAGACCTCACTAGTATTCCGTTTATAGACCTCACTAGTGTTCCGTTGATAGACCTGGCTAGTATTCCGTTGATAGACCTGGCTAGTATTCGGTTGCTAGACCTGGCTAGTGTTCCGTGCATTGACCTGGCTAGTATTCCATTGATAGACCTGGCTAGTGTTCCGTTCATAGACCTGGCTAGTATTCCGTCGATAGACTTGGCTAGTATTCCGTTGATAGACTTGGCTAGTGTTCCGTGCATTGACCTGGCTAGTATTCCGTTGATAGACCTGGCTAATGTTCCGTTCATAGACCTGGCTAGTATTCCGTCGATAGACCTGGCTAGTATTCCGTTGATAGACCTGGCTAGTGTTCCGTTCATAGACCTGGCTAGTATTATGTTCATAGACCTCACTAGTGTTCCGTTCATAGACCTCACTAGTATTCTGTTCATAGACCTGGCTAGTGTTCCGTTCATAGACCTGGCTAGTATTCCGTTGATAGACCTGGCTAGTGTTCCGTTCATAGACCTGGCTAGTATTCCGTCGATAGACCTGGCTAGTATTCCGTTGATAGACCTGGCTAGTATTCTGTTCATAGACCTCATTGGTGTTCCGTTGATAGACCTGGCTAGTGTTCCGTTCATAGACCTGGCTAGTATTCCGTCGATAGATCTGGCTAGTATTCCGTTGATAGACCTGGCTAGTATTCTGTTCATAGACCTGGCTAGTATTCTGTTCATAGACCTGGCTAGTATTCTGTTCATAGACCTGGCTAGTATTCTGTTCATAGACCTGGCTAGTATTCTGTTCATAGACCTGGCTAGTATTCTGTTCATAGACCTGGCTAGTATTCTGTTCATAGACCTGGCTAGTATTCTGTTCATAGACCTGGCTAGTATTCTGTTCATAGACCTGGCTAGTATTCCGTTCATAGACCTCACTAGTGTTCCGTTCATAGACCTCACTAGTATTATGTTCATAGACCTGGCTAGTATTCTGTTCATAGACCTGGCTATTATTCCGTTCATTGACCTCACTAGTGTTCCTTTCATAGACCTCACTAGTATTATGTTCATAGACCTCACTAGTGTTCCGTTCATAGACCTCACTAGTATTATGTTCATAGACCTGGCTAGTATTCCGTTGATAGACCTGGCTAGTATTCTGTTCATAGACCTGGCTAGTATTCTGTTCATAGACCTGGCTAGTATTATGTTCATAGACCTCACTATTATTCTGTTCATAGACCTGGCTAGTATTATGTTCATAGACCTGGCTAGTATTCCGTTGATAGACCTGGCTAGTGTTCCGTTCATAGACCTGGCTAGTATTCCGTTCATAGACCTGGCTAGTATTCCGTTGATAGACCTGGCTAGTGTTCCGTTCATTGACCTCACTAGTGTTCCTTTCATAGACCTCACTAGTATTATGTTCATAGACCTGGCTAGTATTATGTTCATAGACCTGGCTAGTATTATGTTCATAGACCTGGCTAGTATTATGTTCATAGACCTCACTAGTGTTCCGTTCATAGACCTGGCTAGTATTCCGTTCATAGACCTGGCTAGTGTTCCGTTGATAGACCTCACTACTGCAGGAAATGACAAAAGAGCCAAATGTGTCACTGTGGTGCTGCGTGACAATTCAGTGGAAGTGAGGGAGAGTGGTTTACATACCGTCACGCTGTAGCAGAAACATAAGAGGGCCCTGAATAGGTCTTCAACTTCCCCTACCAGAGTCATTGTTCTGGGGGATAGGGGGGGGCTACCAAAGGGGAGTAGTGGAGCCTGACTGTGGAGCTATTTCCTTAAAACACTTCTTTGTCTCTTGTACGTTTGGAAGCGTGTGCAATGGTGTAAAGTACTTAAGTAAAAAAAATACTTTAAGTACTTTACTTTACTAGTTATATTTTTGACTACTTTTACTTAACTACATTCCTAAAGAAAATTATGTACATTTTACTCCATACTTTTTCCTTGACACCCAAAAGTACTTGTTACATTTTTAATGCTTAACAGGACAGGATAATGGTCCAATTCACACATTTATCAAGAGAACATCCCTGGTCATCTCTACTGCCTCTGATCTGGTGGACTCACTAAACAGAGAACATCCCTGGTCATCCCTACTGCCTCTGATTTGACTCACTAAACAGAGAACATCCCTAGTCATCCCTACTGCCTCTTATCTGGTGGACTCACTAAACACAAATACTTCATTTGTAAATTATGTCTGAGTGTTGGCGCATGCCCCTGACTGTCCGTAAATTTAAATAACAAGAAAATGGTGCAGTCTGGTTTGCTTAATTTAAGGAATTTGAAATTAAATACACTTTTACTTTTGATACTTATGTATATTTTAGCAATTCCATTTACTTTGATATGTTGGTAGATTTAAAACCAAGCACTTTTAGACTTTTAATCAAGGTCTATTTTACTGGGTAACTTTCACTTGATCCATTTTCTATTAAAGTATCTTTACTTCTACTCAAGTATGACAATTGGGTACTTTTTCCACCGCTGTGCATGTATTATAGATAGGAAGAGAGAAAAAGAAGCCAGGCTAGGTCTCATGTAGGCTGGCTTCAGAAAAACAACCCAGACCTGAATAGGATGCCTTTCGCTACCCTTCTTCTCCCAATAGTGAATCATACCTGACCTGCCAACACCTCCGCAAATACAGCACCCCTCACAAGGTCAACAATCAATATGCATCTTACTAAGGAAACACCTAGCTTGTCCATTCTGTAGCATACTGTATAGTGAATGAGAAGAGAGCCCATGTGGCTATGTGACGTGTCGAGAGGTCAAGGTCCGGATATTTCCCTCTCATCGCAGCCGTGTTTACAAGGCCATAAACGGAGTCTGTTGGAGCAGCGACGTCTGGTCGGGTCGTGTTTACAAGACCATAAACGGAGCCTGTTGGAGCAGCGACGTCTGGTCGGGTCGTGTTTACAAGGCCATAAACGGAGCCTGTTGGAGCAGGGATGTCTGGTCGGGTCGTATTTACAAGGCCATAAACGGAGCCTGTTGGAGCAGCGACGTCAGGTCGGGTCGTGTTTACAAGGCCATAAACGGAGCCTGTTGGAGCAGGGATGTCTGGTCTGGTCATGTTTACAAGGCCATAAACGGAGCCTGTTGGAGCAGCGACGTCTGGTCGGGTCGTGTTTACAAGGCCATAACGGAGTCTGTTGGAGCAGGGATGTCTGGTCGGGTCGTGTTTACAAGGCCATAAACGGAGCCTGTTGGAGCAGGGATGTCTGGTCTGGTCGTGTTTACAAGGCCATAAACGGAGCCTGTTGGAGCAGGGATGTCTGGTCTGGTCGTGTTTACAAGGCCATAACGGAGTCTGTTGGAGCAGGGACGTCGGGTCGTGTTTACAAGGCCATAACGGAGTCTGTTGGAGCAAGGACGTCTGGTCGGGTCGTGTTTACAAGGCCATAACGGAGTCTGTTGGAGCAGCGACGTCTGGTCGGGTCGTATTCTTCTTATTAACAAACCACTGGCCTCTCCAGGGGAAGGCTGGACTACATGTGATGACTTTGGATTTGGTATGGAACTGGGTTTGTTAGATATAGTGAGTCCAACGTACAAAACACAGCCTTTTGGAATACCATTGGAATGACCTATGTAAGTAGAGTGTAATTTGTAGATGTTAAGTTGTGTTGGGTTAGTTGCTATGTGCAGTGGCTCATAGGGACAAAATGGATGTTTCTCTTGTGTAAGTGGAATGACATTGGAAGTCCATTACAGTGTATGAGGGAACAGTCTGATACCTTCCAAACCATCTTCACTCTGTCTTTTGCTGACCACTCTTCCTTCTGTTCTTAACGTCCACTCATCCTCATTCCTTCCTTCATTCCATAACGTCCACCCATCCTTCCTTCCTTCTGTAATGTCTATTTTTCCTTCCTTCATTCATTCCTTCCTTCCTTCCATAACGTCCACCCATCCTTCCTTCTGTAATGTCCACTCTTCCAGCCTTTGTGGTGTCTGAAGCGTAACACAAAGCCCACAGAGACTAGAACCGCTGCAGCGTCTGAACGTGTTACTTTAGATGTCGTTGCGTGTTCGCTCAGAAGTTTAACTCCCGCTGTCAGAGACAGGGCCCGAAATGTGGGGACAAACACGCAATTCAACATCAAACAAATGTATTTATAAAGCCCTTTTTACATCAGCAGTTGTTACAAAATGCTTATAAAGAAACCCAGCCTAAAACACCAGAGAGCAAGCAATGCAGATGTCACAGTGGCTAGGAAAAACTCCCTAGAAAGGGAGGAACCTAGGAAGAAACCAGGCTCTGATGGGTTGCCAGTCCTCTGCTGGCTGTGCCGGGTGGAGATTATAAGAGTACATGGCCATTAAGGCCAGATCGTTCTTCAAGATGTTCAAACGTTCATAGATGACCAGCAGGGTCAAATAATAATCACAGTGGTTGTAGAGAGGGCAACAGGTCAACACCTCAGGAGTAAATGTCCGTTGGCTTTTCATCCCCCTTCTGACTGTTAAATTCCATCCTTTGAAACGGCACGCCACGCCACGGATAATTATTGTGGACAGGATGGTTGTTGTTCTTGATGCACAGTGCCAATGTTATTTGAGGCTACTCTTTATCGAGGCGTTTGATGTAGTGTACCACTGATGTAGTGTACCTGTGATGTAGTGTACCTGTGATGTAGTGTACCTGTGATGTAGTGTACCTGTGATGTAGTGTACCACTGATGTAGTGTACCTGTGATGTAGTGTACCTGTGATGTAGTGTACCTGTGATGTAGTGTACCACTGATGTAGTGTACCTGTGATGTAGTGTACCTGTGATGTAGTGTACCTGTGGTGTAGTGTACCTGTGATGTAGTGTACCTGTGATGTAGTGTACCACTGATGCAGTGTACCTGTGATGTAGTGTACCACTGATGTAGTGTACCTGTGGTGTAGTGTACCTGTGATGTAGTGTACCTGTGATGTAGTGTACCACTGATGCAGTGTACCTGTGATGTAGTGTACCTGTGATGTAGTGTACCTGTGATGTAGTGTACCTGTGATGTAGTGTACCTGTGATGTAGTGTACCACTGATGTAGTGTACCTGTGATGTAATGTACCTGTGATGTAGTGTACCACTGATGTAGTGTACCTGTGATGTAGTGTACCTGTGATGTAGTGTACCTGTGATGTAGTGTACCACTGATGTAGTGTACCTGTGATGTAGTGTACCTGTGATGTAGTGTACCTGTGATGTAGTGTACAAGGGTTGACTTCCTGAACTCTCAAGCTATGGTATGATCTGCAGAGACAATGTCATGTAACTTTTGTTAAAAAAGGCACCACACACACACACACACACACACACACACACACACACACACACACACACACACACACACACACACACACACATCCTGCAGGTCATGACATGTTTGGTTCTGCCCTGTCCAACACTGTGAGAGCTGTTATTAGGGCCAGATTTGGTTTCCTTTGATCTCTCCAAATGGCTCGGCCTGGTCATTCCTTCTAGTACACAATTTGTGCATGAGCAGCTGTCAGTCCAAAAGTATTACTCAACTCGGAGCTGCTTTGGGTCAAAATGTAACAAATGGAAAAAGGAAAGTGACTTGAAGGTGGACTGATATTGATTATGGACCAAACTCAGTGAATGACACGAAACTGAACATAGGTTTTGCAAACAGGAAACTGATGAAGAAATAGAAACGGTTTCCATATCTGTGATGTATGTTGCCATTTGTTGAAAAGACTGTTTACATACAGTAACTCTTTGTTTATTTAGCCTTATCGTAACTGACTTATCAGCATACTTTTTTCTTTTGGATGGAGGTAGGCCGGAGTCAAGGAATGTATTCTATTCTGTTGTATTTGCTCTGGTACAGAGATGAGAAAATATGTACTCTTAGTGTTATAGTGTTTCTAGTACAGTACGGTATAGTACAGTATGGTATATTATAGTATAGTACGGTACAGTACGGTATAGTACATTATAGTATAGTACGGTATACTATGGTATAGCACGATATAGTATAGTACGGTATATTATAGCACAGTACGGTATAGTACGGTATAGTATAGTACAGTACATTATAGTATAGTATGGTATAGTACAGTATTGTATATTATAGTATAGTATGGTACAGTACGGTATAGTACAATATAGTATAGTACGGTATACTACGGTATAGCACGATATAGTATTGTACGGTATATTATAGTATAGTACGGTATAGTACGGTATAGTATAGTACAGCACGGTATAGTACAGTATAGTATAGCACAGTATATTATAGTATAGTGCGGTATAGTACATTGTAGTATAGTACGGTATAGTACGGTATAGCACGATATTGTATAGTACGGTATAGTATTGTACAGTATTTTATAGTACGGTATAGTAGAGTGCGGTATATTATAGTATAGCACAGCATAGTACGATATATAATAGTATAGTATAGTACAGCACAGTACGGTATAGTGTAGTATAGTGCGGTATAGTATAGCACAGTGTGGTGGAGTATGGTATAGTGTAGTGCAGTATAGTGTAGTACGGTAAAGTATAGTATGGAATAGTATAGTACAGTGCAGAACGGTATGGTATAGTATAGTGCGATATAGTATATCGCGTTGTGGAATAGTATGGCCTAGTATAGTATGGTATAGTATAGTACAGTATATTGCAGTATAGTATATCATATTATGGTATAGCACCGTACGGTGTAGTACAGTATGGCATAGTACGGTATAGTGTAGTATAGTTTAGTATGGTATATACGGTATGGTATAGTATGGTATAGTACAGTACGGTATACTACAGTATGGCATAGTATGGTATGGTATAGCATAGTACGGTATAGTATAGTACATTATGGTATAGTACAGTACGGTATACTACAGTATGGTATAGTATGGTATGGTATAGTATGGTATAGCATAGTGCGGTATAGTATAGTACAGTATGGTATATCACAGTACGGTATAGTATGGTACGGTATATTATAGTACGGTATAGTACAGTACAGTATAGTGCAGCATGGTATATTACGGTATAGTATAGGACAGAATAGTACGGTATAGTAGGGTATAGTATAGTACGGTATAGTATGGTATGGTAAATTACAATATAGCACAGTACGGTATAGTGTAGGGCGGTACAGTATAGTATAGTACAGTCCGGTATAGTACGGTATAGTATAGTACAGTCTAGTACAGTATAGTATAGTACGGTATAGTACGGTATAGTATAGTACGGTATTGTACGGTAGTATAGTGAGGCTGTGGACAATGTTTTCCAATTATTATGTTCTTATTAATGTATTCTCTAAAATCTCTCCAGGATTGGACTGGAGAGTAGAGAACCAATGTCAAGTAGGATTAGACTGGAGAGTAGAGAACCAATGTTAAATAGGATTAGACTGGAGAGTAGAGAACCAATGTTAAATAGGATTAGACTGGAGAGTAGAGAACCAATGTCAAGTAGGATTAGACTGGAGAGTAGAGAACCAATGTTAAATAGGATTAGACTGGAGAGTAGAGAACCAATGTTAAATAGGATTAGACTGGAGAGTAGAGAACCAATGTTAAATAGGATTAGACTGGAGAGTAGAGAACCAATGTTAAATAGGGGAGGGATTAGACTGGAGAGTAGAGAACCAATGTTAAGTAGGGGAGGGATTAGACTGGAGAGTAGAGAACCAATGTTAAATAGGATTAGACTGGAGAGTAGAGAACCAATGTTAAGTAGGATTAGACTGGAGAGTAAAGAACCAATGTTAAGTAGGATTAGACTGGAGAGTAGAGAACCAATGTTAAATAGGGGAAAGATTAGACTGGAGAGTAAAGAACCAATGTTAAGTAGGATTAGACTGGAGAGTAGAGAACCAATGTTGAGTAGGATTAGACTGGAGAGTAAAGAACCAATGTTAAGTAGGATTAGACTGGAGAGTAGAGAACCAAAGCAAAGGGTTAACAGGACCTAAAGAGTTGTAGATTAGAGGATGTGTTTGAGGCTTGCCGTGAGTAGGGTTGGACGATGTCTGGAATGACACATCGCCCCATCGACCTGTCCAAACATCATTGATATGCGATGGTATCGGTTTTTTTTGTGCGCGGGTGGATGGAGGGGTCGAGTCACGGAAAGTACCCAATATAAAGGACTGGAGTTACACACGTTGATTATGATGTGCTGCTTAGTCTTTTATGTAATTATTCTTATTTAAATTGGTACAAAAGTCAAAAAACAATCTCAGTATGTAAATCCCTGTTAAGAATAGAACAGTCCGGCATAGTTTGTTTTTTCCTGGGTAAAAAAAGGCTCGCTCAGTCACCCTCATTGAAGAAACCATCGGAGGAAATCATGGCCCACTGGCATAGTGGAGAGGGAATGAAGGTGTTTCCACTCATGGCAAACGTCGCCCCAAAATACCTGTGCAACAAGCACACTCCGTGTTTTCAGTACAGCAGGCAAAGTCTTCTTAAACCAGGAAAGGTGAACATGCTGGTGAAACATTTAGGTAGGCCTAAAACATGGTAAAACACAACTAGACCTGCTGGTGAAACATTTAGGTAGGCCTAAAACATGGTAAAACACAACGAGACCTGCTGGTGAAACATTTAGGTAGGCCTAAAACATGGTTAAACACAATGAGACCTGCTGGTGAAACATTTAGGTAGGCCTAAAACACGGTAAAACACAACTAGACCTGCTGGTGAAACATTTAGGTAGGCCTAAAACATGGTAAAACACAATGAGACCTAGAACTAAATTGTATTTGATTTATTTTTTATTTTAAATGTTGCCTATATTCAAATCCAGATGAATCTCATTGGAAAGACATAGCCTATAGCTAAAACTAGAATATTCTGTCAAGCCTTTAAAGGATAATAGGCCTATTTGTTTTTAGCCTCGGCCAAGGTTAATTCGTTTTTACGTGTTATAAAGAACGTTATATTTTAGTTTTATCTGATTTGTTGTTGGCTTTGATATAAATGTAACATTTGTTAGTAAGCTATAAAAAATCCAGTTGCTTGTGAATTAGTCTCCGACACAGACTCATCATTCATTTATTTATAGTTCCTGCCTATTGACAGTGCAGAAGCTCAGACAGCACAGGTTATTTTGCCTACACTTTGGTCAAACTAAGCAGAAACATACCAAGTTTGTTTAAACTTCCTGTTCGATAGACTAATCTTGCAATTAATTGTTTGTTCTTTCTCTCATTATTATTATTATTATACAATGACAACTTTTTAACAACTTTCTGAGAGGAAACTTAGATTCATTTGATGGTTGATCATGAAAGAGTAGGCTATGCCTCGGCTAACAGGTCACATTGAAATGGAATGAGGATTAGGGAGAAAAGGGGAAATGAAGATTTTAAAACGATACGTCAGAACAGGGGTGGCAGGTAACCTAGTGGTTAGAGTGTAGAGGTGGCAGGAAGCCTCGTGGTTAGAGTGTAGAGGTGGCAGGAAGCCTCGTGGTTAGAGTGTAGAGGTGGCAGGTAGCCTAGTGGTTAGAGTGTAGAGGTGGCAGGTAGCCTAGTGGTTAGAGTGTAGAGGTGGCAGGTAGCCTCGTGGTTCGAGTGTAGAGGTGGCAGGTAGCCTCGTGGTTCGAGTGTAGAGGTGGCAGGTAGCCTCGTGGTTCGAGTGTAGAGGTGGCAGGTAGCCTAGTGGTTAGAGTGTAGAGGTGGCAGGTAGCCTAGTGGTTAGAGTGTAGAGGCGGCAGGTAGCCTAGTGGTTAGAGTGTAGAGGCGGCAGGTAGCCTAGTGGTTAGAGTGTAGAGGCGGCAGGTAGCCTAGTGGTTAGAGTGTAGAGGCGGCAGGTAGCCTAGTGGTTAGAGTGTAGAGGTGGCAGGTAGCCTCCTGGTTAGAGTGTAGAGGTGGCAGGTAGCCTAGTGGTTAGAGTGTAGAGGTGGCAGGTAGCCTCGTGGTTAGAGTGTAGAGGCGGCAGGTAGCCTAGTGGTTAGAGTGTAGAGGTGGCAGGTAGCCTAGTGGTTAGAGTGTAGAGGTGGCAGGTAGCCTAGTGGTTAGAGTGTAGAGGTGGCAGGTAGCCTCGTGGTTAGAGTGTAAAGGTGGCAGGTAGCCTCGTGGTTAGAGTGTAGAGGTGGCAGGTAGCCTCGTGGTTAGAGTATAGAGGTGGCAGGTAGCCTCGTGGTAAGAGTGTAGAGGTGGCAGGTAGCCTCGTGGTTAGAGTGTAGAGGTGGCAGGTAGCCTCGTGGTTAGAGTGTAGAGGTGGCAGGTAGCCTCGTGGTTAGAGTGTAGAGGTGGCAGGTAGCCTCGTGGTTAGAGTGTAGAGGTGGCAGGTAGCCTCGTGATTAGAGTGTTGGTCTAGTAACTGAAATGTTGCAAGATCGAATCACTGAGCTGACAAGGTATGAAGCTGTCGTTCTGCCCCTGAACAAGGCAGTTAATCCACTGTTCCCAAGTAGGCCGTCATTGTAAATAAGAATTTGTTCTTAACTGACTTGTGTAGTTAAATGAAGGTTAAATAAAACATATATGTATTTTAAAAGAAAACACTGAGTGTCTGCTGAAAAAGAACTGTGACATCAGACATTAGAGACAAGAGGAGAAAAAACATGTCTGATCCCATCTGACCTTATGTGCTCTCCGCTCTTCTCCTGCATTATGTTAAATATATGTATTCAACATTTAGTCTATGGCAAATATGGAATATGCCGTTTGGCATGTCGCCGTGCTGCCCGACTGTTCAAATGTAAAGGCTTAGCTATCGTTTGTGACATCATGATGTCATCACCATCGACGATGCCTGTCAATCATTGTCGATATACGATGATACCGTAATATCGCCCAACCCTAGCTGCCACAGCGAATGGAGAGAGAGCGCGAGAGAGAGTGGTAGAAAGGAGAAGACACAGAAAGAGAGAGTGGTACAAAAGAGAAGAAAGAGAGAGAGCTTCTATGGGATGCCATAGAAAGAGAGAGAGAGAGAGCTTCTATGGGGGGCCTTAGAAAGAGAGAGAGAGAGAGCTTCTATGGGGGGCCTTAGAAAGAGAGAGAGAGAGAGCTTCTATGGGGGGCCTTAGAGAGAGAAAGAGAGAGAGAGAGCTTCTATGGGGGGCCTTAGAGAGAGAAAGAGAGAGAGAGAGCTTCTATGGGGGGCCTTAGAGAGAGAAAGAGAGAGAGAGAGCTTCTATGGGGGGCCTTAGAGACTGTGTCTGATACTGGGAGGAGAGGGGCTTAAATCGATGCAATACCCCACTGTGGGCTTTCCCTAATGCAGTCACTCCGTTAAGGTGTGGTGGTGTGGGTCTTGTGGTTGCCAGGGAGGGAGTGTTTAGGTGGAGCAGAGAGGGAGGGAGTGTTTGGGGGAGGGAGAGTGTTTGGGTGGAGCAGAGGGAGGGAGTGTTTGGGTGGAGCAGTGGGAGGGAGTGTTTGGTTGGAGAGAGAGGGAGGGAGTGTTTGGGTGGAGCAGAGGGAGGAGTGTTTGGGTGGAGCAGAGGGAGGGAGTGTTTGGGTGGAGCAGAGAAAGGGAGTGTTTGGGTGGAGCAGAGGGAGGGAGTGTTTGGGTGGAGCAGAGGGAGGGAGTGTTTGGTTGGAGAGAGAGGGAGGGAGTGTTTGGGGGAGGGGGTGTTTGGGTGGAGCAGAGGGAGGGAGTGTTTGGGTGGAGAGAGAGGGAGGGAGTGTTTGGGGGAGGGAATGTTTGGGTGGAGCAGAGGGAGGGAGTGTTTGGGTGGAGAGAGAGGGAAGGAGTGTTTGGGTGGAGCAGAGGGAGGGAGTGTTTGGTTGGAGAGAGAGGGAGGGAGTGTTTGGGGGAGGGGGTGTTTGGGTGGAGAGAGAGGGAGGGTTTGGGGGAGGGAGTGTTTGGGTGGAGCAGAGGGAGGGAGTGTTTGGGTGGAGAGAGAGGGAGGGAGTGTTGGGGGGGGAGTGTTTGGGTGGAGCAGAGGGAGGGAGTGTTTGGGTGGAGCAGAGGGAGGGAGTGTTTGGGTGGAGCAGAGGGAGGGAGTGTTTGGGTGGAGCAGAGGGAGGGAGTGTTTGGGTGGAGCAGAGGGAGGGAGTGTTTGGGTGGAGAGAGAGGGAGGGAGTGTTTGGGAGAGGGAGTGTTTGGGTGGAGACAAAGGGAGGGGGTGTTTGGATGGAGACAAAGGGAGGGGGTGTTTGGGTGGAGAGAGAGGGAGGGAGTGTTTGGGTGGAGCAGAGGGAGGGAGTGTTTGGGTGGAGAGAGAGGGAGGGAGTGTTTGGGAGAGGGAGTGTTTGGGTGGAGACAAAGGGAGGGTGTGTTTGGGTGGAGACAAAGGGAGGGGGTGTTTGGGTGGAGAGAGAGGGAGGGAGTGTTTGGGTGGAGCAGAGGGAGGGAGTGTTTGGGTGGAGGCAGAGGGAGGGAGTGTTTGGGGGAGGGAGTGTTTGGGTGGAGACAAAGGGAGGGGGTGTTTGGGTGGAGAGAGAGGGAGGGAGTGTTTGGGTGGAGCAGAGGGAGGGAGTGTTTGGGTGGAGCAGAGGGAGGGAGTGTTTGGCTGGAGAGAGAGGGAGGGAGTGTTTGGGTGGAGCAGAGGGAGGGAGTGTTTGGGTGGAGGCAGAGGGATGGAGTGTTTGGGGGAGGGAGTGTTTGGGTGGAGACAAAGGGAGGGGGTGTTTGGGTGGAGCAGAGGGTGGGAGTGTTTGGGGGAGGGAGAGTGTTTGGGTGGAGCAGAGGGAGGGAGAGTGTTTGAGTGGAGGAGAGGGAGGGAGTGTTTGGGGGAGGGAGAGTGTGGGTGGAGAGAGAGGGAGGGAGTGTTAGCAGACCAGACCAGGGTGATCATCTCTCCTGAAGAGTGTGTTAGCAGCACAGGGGAAGGCTGCTCTGTGTTGCTCTGCACCAGGTCTCTGTCACTCACTCCCCGGATCTATCCACCAGCTGGGATGTGAGGATGTGTACAGACACACATGAGAGCACATACACACAAACACACATACGTGTGCATACATTTTTTTACTCTTGTGAACACACATAAGCAGACAGCAACACACATAAGCAGACAGCAACACACATAAGCAGACAGCAACACACATAAGCAGACAGCAACACACATAAGCAGACAGCAACACACATAAGCAGACAGCAACACACATAAACAGACAGCAACACACATAAGCAGACAGCAACACACATAAGCAGACAGCAGCACACATAAGCAGACAGCAGCACACATAAGCAGACAGCAACACACATAAGCAGACAGCAACACACACACGTGCCAGACGTTCAAACACACACATTCTCAAACGGACACAATTTCCTTCTTTCCCGTCTCTCTTTCCTCCTAGTCCCACCACACTGTCTCCCTCCCTCTCTGGCTGCGATCAGTTTACAGGAAACAACAGATGTCCCTCTCCTCCCCCTTCCCTCTCCTCCCCTCTCCTCCCCTTCTCCTCCCCTTCTCCTCTCCTCTCCTCTCCTCTCCTCTCCTCTCCTCTCCTCTCCTATCCTCTCCTCTCCTCTCCTCTCCTCTCCTCTCCTCCCCCTTCCCTCTCCTCTCCTCCCCCTTCTCCTCTCCTCCCCCTTCTCCTCTCCTCTCCCTTCCCTCTCCTCTCCTCCCCCTTCTCCTCTCCTCTCCTCCCCCTTCCCTCTCATCCCCTTCTCCTCTCCTCCCCCTCTCCTCTCCTTCTCCTCTCCTCTCTCCCCCCTTTCCTTTCCTCTCCTCTCCTCCCCCTCTCCTCCCCCTTCCCTCTCCTCCCCTTCTCCTCCCCTCCCCTTCTCCTCTCCTCTCCTCTCCTCCCCCTCTCCTTTCCTCCTCCTTTCCCTCTCCACTCCTCTCCTCCCCCTTCCCTCTCCTCTCCTCCCCTCTCCTCTCCTCTCCTCCCCCCTTTCCTCCCCTCTCCTCCCCCTCTCCTTTCCTCCTTCTTTCCCTCTCCTCTCCTCCCCCTCTCCTTTCTTCCTCCTTTCCCTCCAGCTCAGCTGCCGAACCCCACACACAAATTCTCACTTCCCTGTCATTCCCTGGGACAGAGGGTTGAGGGAGAGCGAGACAAAGAGAGAAAAGGAGTGCAGCAGTGAAGGAGGGGCGTGGGAGAAAGGCTGCGTGTCTGTGTATGTCCTCATGGTGTTCTGATTTTTGAGATGATTTTGACCAGTGTTGAGGATCTCTGTTATTTAAAGTAATCTCTGATTTGTGCACAACCTGTGTTTCTGGAAGAAGAAGAAGCATCTCCATTGGATGAGAGCTGAGTGTTTCTTTCAAGCTCTGCGGATCTCTACGCACTGTGGACATTCTGAACTAAACAAGATTGGCTACTGAATGACATTCTGAACTGAACAAGATTGGCTAGTGAATGACATTCTGAACTAAACTAGATTGGCTACTGAATGACATTCTGAATTAAACTAGATTGGCTACTGAATGACATTCTGAACTAAACAAGATTGGCTACTGAATGACATTCTGAACTAAACTAGATTGGCTACTGAATGACATTCTGAACTAAACTAGATTGGCTAGTGAATGACATTCTGAACTGAACAAGATTGGCTAGTGAATGACATTCTGAACTAAACAAGATTGGCTACTGAATGACATTCTGAACTAAACTAGATTGGCTACTGAATGACATTCTGAACTGAACTAGATTGGCTACTGAATGACATTCTGAACTAAACTAGATTGGCTACTAAATGACATTCTGAACTAAACTAGATTGGCTAGTGAATGACATTCTGAACTAAACTAGATTGGCTACTGAATGACATTCTGAACTGAACAAGATTGGCTACTGAATGACATTCTGAACTAAACTAGATTGGCTAGTGAATGACATTCTGAACTAAACTAGATTGGCTACTGAATGACATTCTGAACTAAACAAGATTGGCTACTGAATGACATTCTGAACTAAACTAGATTTGCTACTGAATGACATTCTGAACTAAACAAGATTGGCTACTGAATGACATTCTGAACTAAACTAGATTGGCTACTGAATGACATTCTGAACTAAACAAGATTGGCTACTGAATGACATTCTGAACTAAACTAGATTGGCTAGTGAATGACATTCTGAACTAAACTAGATTGGCTACTGAATGACATTCTGAATTAAACTAGATTGGCTACTGAATGACATTCTGAACTAAACTAGATTGGCTACTGAATGACATTCTGAACTAAACTAGATTGGCTAGTGAATGACATTCTGAACTAAACTAGATTGGCTAGTGAATGACATTCTGAACTAAACTAGATTGGCTAGTGAATTACATTCTGAACTAAACTAGATTGGCTACTAAATGACATTCTGAACTAAACTAGATTGGCTAGTGAATGACATTCTGAACTAAACCAGATTGGCTACTGAATGACATTCTGAACTGAACAAGATTGGCTACTGAATGACATTCTGAACTAAACTAGATTGGCTAGTGAATGACATTCTGAATTAAACTAGATTGGCTACTGAATGACATTCTGAACTAAACAAGATTGGCTACTGAATGACATTCTGAACTAAACTAGATTGGCTACTGAATGACATTCTGAACTAAACAAGATTGGCTACTGAAGGACATTCTGAACTAAACTAGATTGGCTACTGAATGACATTCTGAACTAAACAAGATTGGCTACTGAATGACATTCTGAACTAAACTAGATTGGCTACTGAATGACATTCTGAACTAAACTAGATTGGCTACTGAATGACATTCTGAATTAAACTAGATTGGCTACTGAATGACATTCTGAACTAAACTAGATTGGCTACTGAATGACATTCTGAACTAAACTAGATTGGCTAGTGAATGACATTCTGAACTAAACTAGATTGGCTAGTGAATGACATTCTGAACTAAACTAGATTGGCTAGTGAATTACATTCTGAACTAAACTAGATTGGCTACTGAATGACATTCTGAACTAAACTAGATTGGCTAGTGAATGACATTCTGAACTGAACTAGATTGGCTACTGAATGACATTCTGAACTGAACTAGATTGGCTACTGAATGACATTCTGAACTAAACTAGATTGGCTAGTGAATGACATTCTGAACTAAACTAGATTGGCTACTGAATCATCTGTTTGGATGTCAGCAGACGAGATGGAGACATGAATGCACACACTCCTACGCTGAATGACTCCTACGCTGAATGACTCCTACTCTGAATGACTCTTACTCTGAATGACTCTTACTCTGAGTGACTCGTACGCTGAGTGACTCGTACGCTGAGTGACTCGTACGCTGAATGACTCGTACGCTGAATGACTCGTACGCTGAATGACTCGTACTCTGAATGACTCGTACGCTGAATGACTCGTACGCTGAATGACTCGTACGCTGAATGACACGTACTCTGATTGACTCCTACTCTGAATGAATCTTACTCTGAATGACTCCTACTCTGAATGACTCTTACTTTGATTGACTCTTACTCTGATTGACATCTACTCTGATTGACTCCTACTCTGAATGACTCCTACTCTGATTGACTCCTACTCTGAATGACTCCTACTCTGAATGACTCCCACTCTGAATGACTCCCACTCTGAATGACTCTTACTCTGATTGACTCCTACTCTGATTGACTCCTACTCTGAATAACTTTTTGTTGTTGTAACTGCAGGGTTCACATTCCTCTGGCTGGATCATCCTTTTTTTGTTACCCTGCAGGTCAAAGGGTAAGTGGATCTGGAACTGTCCATCGCGACCTATCACATCATCTAGTTGATTCGTCTTGATAAGTATGAACTCACTCGCGTTGTAAAAGGAAGAGCAGCAGTTTGGCTGTAGGACTTAGTTCTTCCTTGAACATTTGTTTGAAAGGGGAGTGAAAAGTTTGGGTTGGAGAAATGGATAAAGAGAACAGAACAGGATGTCAGAAGTATGTGTGTTGTCAGAACAAGCTGTGTTTTATTTTTAGGAGTGTGTGTGAAAATAGGTCAAACTTACTGAACGGGTGTGTGTGTGGAGGGGGGGGGGGGGGGTTCCATGGTGAGGGATTTTACTCAAATATTTCAATAAGGAAATTCTAATGTCAAACTTACTACTGTATTTAACTAAAAGCAGAAGTAGCCTATGTCATTTTTTGAGCTACTATCTCGCCAATGGTGTTTTTTTCTCTCAAAACAAGCAGACCTGTGAGGCTGTATTTGAATGCAGAGGTTGGGTGTTTATTTCCGTTGTATGGATGAGAACACAAACCGAAGGGTCTGTTTGCTGACTTTACTGAGGGAGAGACAGACACGTGCAGGATGACTGGGAATCAGTTGCTGGTTGGTTGACATCTGGGATCTTTGGCCAGACTTTCTGGTAACAGCCTATGTGGTTGTGGATTCCGATCTCCCTCAGTCTCTCTCTTTTCTCTTTCTGTTTCATTCTTTATTTCTGTCTCTCTCTCTTTTCTCTCTCTCTCTCTCTCTCTCTCTCTCTCTCTCTCTCTCTCTCTCTCTCTCTCTCTCACTCTCTCACTCTCTCACTAGCACACATACACGTACACCATGTTCCTCCATATATGCTCCACGGTATAGTTCTTGAAAGAACAGTGTTTTTGTGAAAGCAGCAACTGAGCGACAGGTAAGAACCGCTGTGACCTACAGTAGTGGTGACCTGAACCTGTAGTCAGATAATGGCTTCTGTCATTCCCATTTCAAAGGACCCATGAGTACCAAATCTGCTGTCAAATGAAAGCTAAGAGTCTATATTCTTTGTTGTTGAAATTAAGGCATATATATATACACACACTGCTCAAAACAATAAAGGGAACACTTAAACAACACAATGTAACTCCAAGTCAATCACACTTCTGTGGAATCAAACTGTCCACTTAGGAAGCAACACTGATTGACAATACATTTCACATGCTGTTGTGCAAATGGAATAGACAAAATGTGGAAATTATAGGCAATTAGCAAGACACCCCCAATAAAGGAGTGGTTCTGCAAGTGGTGACCACTTCTCAGTTCCTATGCTTCCTGGCTGATGTTTTGGTCACTTTTGAATGCTGGCGGTTCTTTCACTCTAGTGGTAGCATGAGATGGAGTCTACAACCCACACAAGTGGCTCAGGTAGTGCAGCTCATCCAGGATGGCACATCAATGCGAGCTGTGGCAAGAAGGTTTGCTGTGTCTGTCAGCGTAGTGTCCAGAACATGGAGGCGCTACCAGGAGACAGGCCAGTACATCAGGAGACGTGGAGGAGGCCGTAGGAGGGCAACAACCCAGCAGCAGGACCGCTACCTCCACCTTTGTGCAAGGAGGAGCACTGCCAGAGCCCTGCAAAATGACCTCCAGCAGGCCACAAATGTGCATGTGTCTGCTCAAACGGTCAGAAACAGACTCCATGAGGGTGGTATGAGGGCCCGACGTCCACAGGTGGGGGTTGTGCTTACAGCCCAACACTGTGGAGGACGTTTGGCATTTGCCAGAGAACACCAAGATTGGCAAATTCGCCACTGGCGCCCTGTGCTCTTCACAGATGAAAGCAGGTTCACACGCACATGTGACAGACGTGACAGAGTCTGGAGACGCAGTGGAGAACGTTCTGCTGCCTGCAACATCCTCCAGCATGACCGGTTTGGCGGTGGGTCAGTCATGGTGTGGGGTGGCATTTCTTTGGGGGGCCGCACAGCCCTCCATGTGCTCGCCAGAGGTAGCCTGACTGCCATTAGGTACCGAGATGAGATCCTCAGACCCCTTGTGAGACCATATGCTGGTGCGCTTGGCCCTGGGTTCCTCCTAATGCAGGACAATGCTAGACCTCATGTGGCTGGAGTGTGTCAGCAGTTCCTGCAAGAGGAAGGCATTGATGCTATGGACTGGCCGGCCCGTTCCCCAGACCTGAATCCAATTGAGCACATCTGGGACATCACGTCTCGCTCCATCCACCAAAGCCACGTTGCATCACAGACTGTCCAGGAGTCGGCGGATGCTTTAGTCCAGGTCTGGGAGGAGATCCCTCAGGAGACCATCCGCCACCTCATCAGGAGCATGCCCAGGCGTTGTAGGGAGGTCATACAGGTACGTGGAGACCACACACACTACTGAGCCTCATTTTGACTTGTTTTAAGGACATTACATCAAAGTTGGATCAGCCTGTAGTGTGGTTTTCCACTTTAATTTTGAGTGTGACTCCAAATCCAGACCTCCATGGGTTGATACATTTGATTTCCATTGATAATTTTTGTGTGATTTTGTTGTCAGCACATTCAACTATGTAAAGAAAAAAGTATTTAATAAGAATATTTCATTCATTCAGATCTAGGATGTGTTATTTTAGTGTTCCCTTTATTTTTTTGAGAAGTGTATATATACATGTTCTACCATTTTTTTTATTCTGAATATTAGGAATAAGTAAAAGGTTTTGATTTCTGGTCAAACAGATGGGAAAGGGGTCTTAGAAAACATCTAGTGGACAAAGACTTAAAAGGTATTTGAAATATATCAAAACACAACCATGTTGAATTAAAGACCCCTGCCAACAAATATCATCACTTAGATTTCGTTTTGAGAAATAATTTGCCTTGGTCCAATGATCTCTGTGATGAGCCTGCCAGTCCAGGGCTGCTGTGTGTTTACTATATCTCTATGCATTCCCTTCTTCCCTTTTTCATGAAACACTGCATCTTACTGGACCGCTATTACGTCCACCCTGTTACCCTCAGTCCGTAACCCACTGTAATACCCATTCATAGTTCTAACCCCGGTCAGTAACATCTTAACTCAGAGCTGCCTTGTGCCGTATAGAGACATTCTGCTGGTGTACATGTTGTACATACAATACCTTGTTAATTGTTGATTCATCCAGTATCCTCAAGTTACTTGTTAGCATTGTTACTAGATAGAGATAGAGATAGATTGCATAACTTTTGTTCTCTGTCTCTGTCTCTCTCCAGTTATTGTCACCCCTCTCTCTCTCTCTCTCTCTCTCTCTCTCTCTCTCTCTCTCTCTCTCTCTCTCTCTCTCTCCAGTTATTGTCACCTCTCTCTCTCTCCAGTTATTGTCACCTCTCTCTCTCTCTCTCTCTCTCTCTCTCTCTCTCTCTCTCTCTCTCCAGTTATTGTCACCTCTTTCTCTCTCTCTCTCTCTCTCTCTCTCTCTCTCTCTCTCTCTCTCTCTCTCTTTCCAGTTATTGTCATCTCTTTCTCTTAATCCAGTTATTGTCACCTATCTCTCTCTCTCTTTCTCTCTCTCCAGTTATTGTCACCTCTCTCTCTCTCCAGTTATTGTCACCTCTCTCTCTCTCTCTCTCTCTCTCTCTCTCTCTCTCCAGTTATTGTCACCTCTCTTTCTCTCTCCAGTTATTGTCACCTCTTTCTCTCTCTCTCTCTCTCTCTCTCTCTCTCTCTCTCTCTCTCTCTCCAGTTATTGTCATCTCTCTCTCTTTCTCTTAATCCAGTTATTGTCACCTATGTCACTCTCTTTCTCTCTCTCCAGTTATTGTCACCTTTCTCTCTCTCTCCAGTTATTGTCACCTCTCTCTCTCCAGTTATTGTCATCTCTCTCTCTCTCTTTCTCTCTCTCCAGTTATTGTCACCTTTCTCTCTCTCTCCAGTTATTGTCACCTTTCTCTCTCTCTCCAGTTATTGTCACCTCTCTCTCTCTCCAGTTATTGTCACCTCTCTCTTTCTCTCTCTCCAGTTATTGTCACCTCTCTTTCTCTCTCTCCAGTTATTGTCACCTCTTTCTCTCTCTCTCTCTCTCTCTCTCTCTCTCTCTCTCTCTCCAGTTATTGTCATCTCTCTCTCTTTCTCTTAATCCAGTTATTGTCACATATCTCTCTCTCTTTCTCTCTCTCCAGTTATTGTCATCTTTCTCTCTCTCTCTAGTTATTGTCACCTCTCTCTCTCTCTTTCTCTCGCTCCAGTTATTGTCAGCTCTCTCTCTCTCCAGTTATTGTCACCTCTCTCTCTCTCCAGTTATTGTCACCTCTCTCTCTCTCTCTCTCTCTCTCTCTCTCTCTCTCTCTCTCTCTCTCTCTCTCTCTCCAGTTATTGTCACCTCTTTCTCTCTCTCTCTCTCTCTCTCTCTCTCTCTCTCTCTCTCTCTCTCTCTCTTTCCAGTTATTGTCATCTCTTTCTCTTAATCCAGTTATTGTCACCTATCTCTCTCTCTCTTTCTCTCTCTCCAGTTATTGTCACCTCTCTCTCTCTCCAGTTATTGTCACCTCTCTCTCTCTCTCTCTCTCTCTCTCTCTCTCTCTCCAGTTATTGTCACCTCTCTTTCTCTCTCCAGTTATTGTCACCTCTTTCTCTCTCTCTCTCTCTCTCTCTCTCTCTCTCTCTCTCTCTCTCTCTCTCTCCAGTTATTGTCATCTCTCTCTCTTTCTCTTAATCCAGTTATTGTCACCTATGTCACTCTCTTTCTCTCTCTCCAGTTATTGTCACCTTTCTCTCTCTCTCCAGTTATTGTCACCTCTCTCTCTCCAGTTATTGTCATCTCTCTCTCTCTCTTTCTCTCTCTCCAGTTATTGTCACCTTTCTCTCTCTCTCCAGTTATTGTCACCTTTCTCTCTCTCTCCAGTTATTGTCACCTCTCTCTCTCTCCAGTTATTGTCACCTCTCTCTTTCTCTCTCTCCAGTTATTGTCACCTCTCTTTCTCTCTCTCCAGTTATTGTCACCTCTTTCTCTCTCTCTCTCTCTCTCTCTCTCTCTCTCTCTCTCTCCAGTTATTGTCATCTCTCTCTCTTTCTCTTAATCCAGTTATTGTCACATATCTCTCTCTCTTTCTCTCTCTCCAGTTATTGTCATCTTTCTCTCTCTCTCTAGTTATTGTCACCTCTCTCTCTCTCTTTCTCTCGCTCCAGTTATTGTCAGCTCTCTCTCTCTCCAGTTATTGTCACCTCTCTCTCTCTTTCTCTCTCTCCAGTTATTGTCAACTCTCTCTCTCTCTTTCTCTCGCTCCAGTTATTGTCAGCTCTCTCTCTCTCTCCAGTTATTGTCACCTCTCTCTCTCTTTCTCTCTCTCCAGTTATTGTCACCTCTCTCTCTCTCTCCAGTTATTGTCACCTCTCTCTCTCTCTTTCTCTCGCTCCAGTTATTGTCAGCTCTCTCTCTCTCTTCAGTTATTGTCAACTCTCTCTCTCTCTTTCTCTCGCTCCAGTTATTGTCAGCTCTCTCTCTCTCTCCAGTTATTGTCACCTCTCTTCTCTCTCTTTCTCTCTCCAGTTATTGTCACCTCTCTTTCTCTCTCTCCAGTTATTGTCACCTCTCTTTCTCTCTCCAGTTATTGTCACCTCTCTTTCTCTCTCTCCAGTTATTGTCACCTCTTTCTTTCTCTTTCTTTCTCTCTCTCTCTTCAGTTATTGCCACCTCTCTCTCTCTCTCTCTCTCTCTCTCTCTCTCTCTCTCTCTTCAGTTATTGTCACCTCTCTCTTCTCTCCCTTTCTCTCTCCAGTTATTGTCACCTCTTACTGACACTTACCCATGAGCCCCCGCTCTTTCCATTTACCACCATCCTTATCCATGAGCACTGGCCGACACCGGACGTCCACGGGTGTTGAAAAGTAGTTTAAATGTGGTCAGTCCCCCCTGCCCTTCATTTCAACGTCCATAGATGTTGATTTTTGGTCCAGTCCGGCGGCCTTGATTTGGCCGAAACAGACGTCCATGATTGCTTCAGATTTGAGCACATTAGAGTTGAGTACACTGTAATGTATTGTATTGTACTGAACTATACTGTACTGTATTGAACTCTACTGTACTGAACTATACTCTACTGTAATGTACTGTACTGAACTCTACTGTACTGAACTATACTCTACTGTAATGTACTGTACTGAACTCTACTGTACTGAATTATACTGTACTCTACTGTTCTCTAATGTGCTGTACTTTGATGTTCAAATGTGTGAAACATAGACGTCTCCAGTGGTGTAAAGTACTTAAGTAGTACTTTAAAGTATTTTACTTAAGTCGTTTTTTGGGGTATCTGTACTTTACTATTTATATTTTTGACAACTTTTACTTCACTACATTCCAAAATAAAATAATATACTTTTTACTCCATACATTTTCCCTGCTAAGCATTTTGAATGCTTAGCAGGCCATGAAAATGGTCCAATTCACGCACTTATGAAGACAACACCTGGTCCTCCCTACTGCCTCGGATCTGGCGGACTCACTAAACACACATGCATCTTTTGTAAATGATGTCTGAGTGTTGGAGTATTGGAGTGTTGGAGTATCTGAGTGTTGGAGTGTCTGAGTGTCTGAGTGTTGGAGTGTCTGAGTGTTGGAGTGTCTGAGTGTCTGAGTGTTGGAGTGTCTGAGTGTTGGAGTGTCTGAGTGTCTGAGTGTCTGAGTGTTGGAGTGTCTGAGTGTTGGTGGGTTGGAGTGTCTGAGTGTTGGAGTGTCTGAGTGTCTGAGTGTTGGAGTGTCTGAGTGTTGGAGTGTCTGAGTGTTGGAGTGTCTGAATGTCTGAGTGTCTGAGTGTTGGAGTGTCTGAGTGTTGGTGGGTTGGAGTGTCTGAGTGTCTGGGTGTCTGAGTGTCTGGGTGTCTGAGTGTCTGAGTGTCTGAGTGTTGGAGTGTCTGAGTGTCTGAGTGTCTGAGTGTTGGAGTGTCTGAGTGTTGGTGGGTTGGAGTGTCTGAGTGTCTGAGTGTCTGAGTGTTGGAGTGTCTGAGTGTTGGTGGGTTGGAGTGTCTGAGTGTCTGGGTGTCTGAGTGTTGGAGTGTCTGAGTGTTGGTGGGTTGGAGTGTCTGAGTGTCTGAGTGTTGGAGTGTCTGAGTGTTGGTGGGTTGGAGTGTCTGAGTGTCTGAGTGTCTGAGTGTCGGAGTGTCGGAGTGTCGGAGTGTCGGAGTGTCGGAGTGTCTGAGTGTCGGAGCCCCTGGCTATGCATACATTTAAAAAACAAGAAAATGGTGTCGCCTGCTTTGCATAATACAAGAAATTTGAAATGATTTATACTTTTGATACTTTTTTAAGTACATTTAAAAGCAAAGTCTTTTAGACTTTTACTCAAGTAGTATTTTACTGGGTGACTTTCACTTTTACTTGATTCATTTTCTATTAAGGGATCTTTACTTTTACTAAAGTATGACAATTAGGTACTTCATCCACCACTGGACGTCTATGATTTGGTCCGGACCAACCGAATGTGGTCTTGTTTGGGGGCGTGTGTAGAATGATACCCAAATATACAAAGGAGGATATTGCTACCTTTTGTGTATCTACCTATTAAAGGTACAATATGCAGAAATCACTCCGCCATTTCATAGTTGCTAAAATTCTAATAGTTTTCCTAATTTCAGTTTATGTGACAAAACAAGCAATCGTCGTACCATTTAAACTGCTGTGAAATATATTTTCATTAACCAAAAATAATGTATTTTCAGCTGTTAAGAGGCTGGTGTACAAAACCAAACGTAAACGACGCAAAAAAAATAATAATTTAAGAACAGGAAGTATAGAAATAGAGCACGTAGAACATATCTACCGCTTCTTAGACTTGCTTTCAATGAGAATTGCAGCTCTATAACTCACATTTCTATGTGCATTTGGTCGGGTCGCCCAGAAAAGCCACATATTGCAGCTTTAAGGATACATCACCATGAAGAGAACGACATTCATATCCACAATTGTGTATTTCTGTGTAGTACAGATCAGGGACTCAATATGTAATTCCGTTACCGCAGTTCTGTTACCGGGTGTAAATACACTTCACTTAACTGTAGTTCAATAACAAAAAAACAACAAATTTCTAGGTGTCATGTCATAGCTGACACCCTATTCTTTCAGCAGACATCTTTGAATCTTAATATATTTAACAGAGCAGATATTTAACAGAGTTTTAGGTGACCATGATCACATTAAAAAAAATTCTGTTACCAAACTTAGCATCTGCATAGTTCCTCCAGTAAATGTGTTGTGGCAATTTTTTCTGTGTAAATTATTAAGTTCTTTCACATTTTGTTGTTTTTTGTGGTTTGTTGTTTTTTGCATAAATAAAAAAATCAGAGGCTCAGCGCAATTCTGTTTACCGTGGAATTGCCCCTCCTCCATTAAGAGCTTTCTTTGTCTCTCTGTTTATAGCCCTTTTAACTACACATCACTGGGGCTCCCCATCCACGGAAGAGCTTAGGCTCAACCTTATATCAACACCGTCTCAACCCCGTTTCAACCTTATCTCAACCCCATCTCAACCTTATCTCAACCTTATCTCAACCCCATCTCAACCTTATCTCAACCTTATCTCAACCTTATATCAACACCGTCTCAACCCCATCTCAACCTTATCTCAACCCCATCTCAACCTTATCTCAACCCCATCTCAGCCTTATCTCAACCCCATCTCAACCTTATCTCAACCCCATCTCAACCTTATCTCAACCCCATCTCAACCTTATCTCAACCCTATCTCAACCTTATCTCAACCTTATATCAACACTGTCTCAACCTTATCTCAACCCCATCTCAACCTTATCTCAACCCCATCTCAACCTTATCTCAACCCCATCTCAACCTCATCTCAACCCCATCTCAACCCTATCTCAACCCCATCTCAACCTTATCTCAACCCCATCTCAACCTTATATCAACCCCATCTCAACCCCATCTCAACCCCATCTCAACCTTATCTCAACCTTATCTCAACCCCATCTCAAACCCATCTCAACCTTATCTCAACCCCATCTCAACCCCATCTCAACCTTATCTCAACCCCATCTCAACCTTATCTCAACCCCATCTCAACCTTATCTCAACCCCATCTCAACCTTATCTCAACCCCATCTCAACCCCATCTCAACCTTATCTCAACCCCATCTCAACCCCATTTCAACCTTATATCAACCCCATCTCAACCCCATCTCAACCTTATCTCAACCCCATATCAACCCCATCTCAACCCCATCTTAACCCTGTCTCAACCTTACATCAACCCCATCTCAACCTTATCTCAACCCCAACTCAACCCCGTCTCAACCCTGTTTCAACCCCGTCTCAACCCCAACTCAACCCCATCTCAACCTTATCTCAACCCCATCTCAACCCCGTCTCAACCTTACATCAACCCCATCTCAACCTTATATCAACCCCGTCTCAACCTTACATCAACCCCATCCCAACCTTATATCAACCCCATCTCAACCCCATCTCAACCTTATCTCAACCCCATCTCAACCCCATCTCAACCTTATCTCAACCCCATCTCAACCCCATTTCAACCTTATATCAACCCCATCTCAACCCCATCTCAACCTTATCTCAACCCCATATCAACCCCATCTCAACCCCATCTTAACCCTGTCTCAACCTTACATCAACCCCATCTCAACCTTATCTCAACCCCAACTCAACCCCGTCTCAACCCTGTCTCAACCCCGTCTCAACCCCATCTCAACCTTATCTCAACCCCATCTCAACCCCATCTTAACCCCGTCTCAACCTTACATCAACCCCATCTCAACCTTATATCAACCCCGTCTCAACCTTACATCAACCCCATCCCAACCTTATATCAACCCCGTCTCAACCTTACATCAACCCCAACTCAACCCCGTCTCAACCCCAACTCAACCCCATCTCAACCTTATATCAACCTTATCTTAACCCCGTCTCAACCTTACATCAACCCCGTCTCAACCCCAACTCAACCCCATCTCAACCTTATCTCAACAACAATGTCAGCTACTGTACTTTAACTGAACTGTGACAAAACAAGCATTCTCTCCCTCCTCTCCCCTTCCTCCCCTACCTGACTCTGTGTTGGTTGGCAGTGAGGTCATTGTAATAGGCTGGAGCTCTGTAAGAACCTGCACAGATGTAAGTGCTCTGATCCAATCTCCTTGACAAGGTCACTGTCACTGGGCAGCTTTCACTATCCCTCCGGCTTGGGTTGGACCACCACCTGTCCAACAGCACCTGTCCATTGCCAGCGTGGCCTGACCGCCACTGCAACTAGCTGGCCACAGCCGTGAGCTAGGCATTATTATGGTTATCTGCCCCCTCGGCTCCCTACCCTGACCTCTGACCTTCTGTCCATCCATCAACCTAGACCCTGCCCTCTGCCCAGAGGGGTCCTTTGTGTTGTGTCTGTTGACTCCTGCCTGGTTTATCAAGGCCCACCAGCCTCCCAGTCTTGCTGTGGCTCCAGTAGACAGGAAAGGCCAGGTGAAGCTCTCTCCAGTCTCCAGGCTAGAGTGGTGTGTTGTACTGTCATGTTTGGCTGAGGCTCAGGACATAGCATGAGGAGACTGTCAGTATGGGGCTCTGGTCTTCAGCAGGCTGTCAGAATGGGGCTCTGGTCTTCAGCAGGCTGTCAGAATGGGGCTCTGTTCTTCAGCAGGCTGTCAGAATGGGGCTCTGGTCTTTAGCAGGCTGTCAGAATGGGGCTCTGGTCTTCAGCAGGCTGTCAGAATGGGGCTCTGGTCTTCAGCAGGCTGTCAGAATGGGACTCAGGTCTTCAGCAGGCTGTCAGAATGGGGCTGTGGTCTTCAGCAGGCTGTCAGAATGGGGCTGTGGTCTTCAGCAGGCTGTCAGAATGGGGCTGTGGTCTTCGTCAAGCTGTCAGTATGGGGCTCTGGTCTTCAGCAGGCTGTCAGAATGGGGCTCTGGTCTTCAGCAGGCTGTCAGAATGGGGCTCTGGTCTTCAGCAGGCTGTCAGAATGGGGCTCTGGTCTTCAGCAGGCTGTCAGAATGGGGCTCTGGTCTTCAGCAGGCTGTCAGTATGGGGCTCTGGTCTTCAGCAGGCTGTCAGAATGGGGCTCTGGTCTTCAGCAGGCTGTCAGAATGGGGCTCTGGTCTTCAGCAGGCTGTCAGAATGGGGCTCTGGTCTTCGTCAAGCTGTCAGTATGGGGCTCTGGTCTTCCGCAGGCTGTCAGAATGGGGCTCTGGTCTTCGTCAAGCTGTCAGTATGGGGCTCTGGTCTTCCGCAGGCTGTCAGAATGGGGCTCTGGTCTTCAGCAGGCTGTCAGAATGGGGCTCTGGTCTTCAGCAGGCTGTCAGAATGGGGCTCTGGTCTTCAGCAGGCTGTCAGAATGGGGCTCTGGTCTTCGTCAAGCTGTCAGTATGGGGCTCTGGTCTTCCGCAGGCTGTCAGAATGGGGCTCTGGTCTTCAGCAGGCTGTCAGTATGGGGCTGTGGTCTTCAGCTGGGTGTCAGAATGGGGCTGTGGTCTTCGTTTTTCCTCGTTCTCTAGTCCTCTCTCTTGGGAGGCTGCAGCATACAACAGGCCCCTAAGGCAAGCAGACGGACAGTGTTGGTCTTGTTTATACCTCTTCTTCACCCTCGTTTTCTCTCTCTCTCTTACTCACTCTCCCTTTCTCTCCATCTCTTTTCCTTGATCTCTCTTTCATACCGACTGTCTCTATTCATCTCCCTCTCCATTTATCTCCCTCTCCCTTTATCTCCCTCTCCCTTTATGTCTCTCCTTCTATGTGTGATAAGAGGTGACCCGTGATGCTGTAGACACAGACCGCTCCAGATCATTCACAGCAGCACATCTTAGATGAGACAGACAGACAGACAAAAAGACAGCACCACTGACAGACAGCACCACTGACAGACAGCACCACTGACAGACAGCACCACTGACAGACAGACAGACAGACAGACAGACAGACAGACAGACAGACAGACAGACAGACAGACATCACCACTGACAGACATCACCACTGACAGACATCACCACTGACAGACAGCACCACTGACAGACAGCACCACTGACAGACTTACAGACAGACAGACTTACAGACAGACAGACTTACAGACAGACAGACTTACAGACACACTGACAGACAGACAGACAGACAGACAGACAGACAGACAGACAGACACCTGGGAGAGCAGCTGGCCTGCTGCCAACTGCAGGAGCAAGCAGGGCAAACTCAGAGAGAAAAGAGGGAGAAAGAGAGGTGGAGGGGGAGGGGAAACTAATCCCAAAAACACAGTGGTGCTTTTGGCTCCAGGCCTGTATTGCTGTCAAGTGTGGGTGTCAGAGGTTTACTGCTTATGACATCCAGTCTTAAGAAAAGCAGATCAGATCTCTCTCCCCTGAGGACTACTTCCATGCATAGATGACAATCTCATTTCTCTAATCTGAATGAAAACCTATACCTGTAACCATAACCTATACACAGCCATAATAGTTCCTGGAAACACACTACACTGTATCGTAATTGTTGCTTTTTCAGGGTAATATCTTCAGCGTTAAGCCGTTAACCTTTGTGTTGTTTGTTCTGTCTGTCTGACGCCTGTCATTTCTGTTCCTGGTTGTAACCTGGCCTCATGTGCTGCTACTAGCTATTAGCATGAACACATTAGCCTTTAGCACTGTTAGCATAAACCCTTTCTAGCCCAATTCCTGCCCGTTCTGTGTGTTTTTCTAGTTGTTTGAGTCTGTATCTGTGGTATGTGATGCAGCTAGATTGCCCCCCCCCCCCCCCCCCCCCCCTGTTTCCTGTAGTCCGCGGTCAGCTTCTTGGTCTTACTGACGTTGATGTGATGGAGATAAAGACACTCAGTCTAATATTATAATTTACCCGTCTCTCAGTATTAATCTATGGGAACATTTCCATCACCTCAGATCTTACGTTATATTTAGCCAAAATGCCGGCTCTACAGGGCTCCCTTGAAAACATCTGTTTTGGACGAGACTGACTTTATGACCAGTATACTATTTACACTTTGTAGTCAATTTTGAAGAAAAACAAAAACAAATAATCTGACTCTTATCGATGCCACATAGGCTGTTTTCAACCAGAGAAGTTGTTGCCTTCGGTGTCTCTTTAAGCCATTGTGTGTTCATTAGAGACACTTGTGTGTGGATGCTAGCAGCTGTTTATCTTGGCACAGGGGCATGGCACTGGGATTAGCACACACAGTCCATGGCTCAGATACACCAGGCCCAGTGGCTCAGATACACCAGGCCCAGTGGCTCAGATACACCAGGCCCAGTGGCTCAGATACACCAGGCCCAGTGGCTCAGATACACCAGGCCCAGTGGCTCAGATACACCAGGCCCAGTGGCTCAGATACACCAGGCCCAGTGGCTCAGATACACCAGGCCCAGTGGCTCAGATACACCAGGCCCAGTGGCTCAGATACACCAGGCCCAGTGGCTCAGATACACCAGGCCCAGTGGCTCAGATACACCAGGCCCAGTGGCTCAGATACACCAGGCCCAGTGGCTTAGATACACCAGGCCCAGTGGCTCAGATACACCAGGCCCAGTGGCTCAGATACACCAGGCCCAGTGGCTCAGATACACCAGGCCCAGTGGCTTAGATACACCAGGCCCAGTGGCTTAGATACACCAGGCCCAGTGGCTTAGAAATGTGTGTCGCCTGTACTGCCGCTGTGCTTTTTATCTGGCTTTCTTGGTTTTACTGTCTGTTTTGTGACTTTTTCGAAAACGAGATACTAGTTATTTTGACTATGACACACACTATGACACACAACACTGTACTACATCATGTGACAGTGACACATGACATCTTTTGCTGTCTGGATCTCCTCTTCCCTCATGGGACCTCCTCCTCTTCCCTCATGGAACCTCCTCTTCCCTCATGGAACCTCTTCCCTCATGGAACCTCTTCCCTCATGGAACCTCCTCTTCCCTCATGGAACCTCTTCCCTCATGGAACCTCCTCCTCTTCCCTCATGGAACCTCTTCCCTCATGGAACCTCCTCTTCCCTCATGGAACCTCTTCCCTCATGGAACCTCCTCTTCCCTCATGGAACCTCTTCCCTCATGGAACCTCCTCCTCTTCCCTCATGGAACCTCTTCCCTCATGGAATCTCCTCTTCCCTCATGGAATCTCCTCTTCCCTCATGGAACCTCCTCCTCTTCCCTCATGGAACCTCTTCCCTCATGGAACCTCTTCCCTCATGGAATCTCCTCTTCCCTCATGGAATCTCCTCTTCCCTCATGGAATCTCCTCTTCCCTCATGGAACCATCACTTCCCTCATGGAACCACCTCTACCCTCATGGAACCACCTCCTCTTCCCTCATGGAACCTCCTCCTCTTCCCTCATGGAACCATCACTTCCCTCATGGGACCTCCTCTTCCCTCATGGAACCTCCTCTTTCCTCATGTTGTTCATCAATACTGTATGAAGCCATAGTGTCCTTGACCGTATATGATGTCATTGTGTCCCTGATCGTATATGATGTCATTGTGTTGCCTGCCTCCTCTAAACTCTCTCTATTTTAATTATCTTCTCAGCTGGAATGTCCTGAGTCAGTCCCCCGGTCCAGAGAAGAACTCCCAGCATCAGCCATGGGACCTGCTTCACCACGATGAGTCTTCAAGATGGCGGCTGCGGCTATGCTAGCGCCAATTTGGCGGCTAACGCAGTCAGCGGCAGCATGCGGCGGCGCCTGGAGGATCAGGATTTCACCCTGCGCGTCTACCCAGGCGCCCTGGCCGAAGGCACCATCTACTGCCCCGTGGGCGCCCGCAAGAGCACCACGGCTGCCGAGGCCATCGAGCGCCTGCTGGAGCGTCTGAGCCTGGACCGTACCAAATGCTACGTGCTAGCCGAGGTGAAGGAGTTCGGCGGGGAGGAGTGGATCCTCAACCCCAGTGACTGCCCCGTCCAGCGGATGATGCTGTGGCCCCGCAACGCCCTAGAGAACCGCTGTGGCCTGGGTAGTGGGGAGGACTACCGCTTCCTGCTCCGAGAGAAGAACCTGGACGGCTCCATCCATTATGGAGGGAGTCTCCAGATGTGGCTGCGCGTGACCGAGGAGCGCCGACGCCTGGTGGAACGGGGTTTTCTGCCCCAGCCCGCAGGGGGTGAGCACCCGGCCGACCTGTGCGCTCTCCCTGAGCTGACAGAGCGCGCCCTGCTGGAGAGCCTCCGCTCACGCTTCCGTCAGGAGAAGATCTACACCTACGTAGGCTCCATCCTCATCGTCATTAACCCTTTCCAGTTCCTACCCATCTATAACCCCAAGTACGTCAAGATGTACGACAACCACGCTCTGGGAGACATGGAGCCGCACATCTACGCCGTGGCGGACGTGGCCTACCACGCCATGCTGCAGCGGCGGAGGAACCAGTGCATCGTCATCTCTGGGGAGAGCGGCTCGGGAAAGACCCAGAGCACCAACTTCCTGATTCATCACCTGACCGCCCTCAGCCAGAAGGGATTCGCCAGTGGGGTGGAGCAGATAATCCTGGGGGCGGGGCCTGTGTTAGAGGTAAGGTTGTGATTGGTTTGTTGACAGCCGTGGGGGGATAATGTTTGTGTGTGTGTGGAAGACTGCAACTCAGCATACACAAGAATGAATGTGATCGATGTGTTGTGAAATCTAGGTCATGCCTGCTGACTGTATTAACCTAGAAAGACAAGTAGAGGTGCTGCATGTAAGGATGGTATATGTAAGGATAGGATATGTAAGGATAGGATATGTAAGGATAGGATATGTAAGGATATGATATGTAAGGATATGTACAGATAGGATATGTAAGGATAGGATATGTAAGGATAGGATATGTAAGGATATGTAGGGATGGTATATGTAAGGATAGGATATGTAAGGATAGGATATGTAAGGATAGGATATGTAAGGATATGTAAGGATAGGATATGTAAGGATAGGATATGTAAGGATATGTACAGATAGGATATGTAAGGATAGGATATGTAAGGGTAGGATATGTAAGGATATGTAAGGATAGGATATGTAAGGATATGTAGGGATGGTATATGTTAAACATATGTAAGGATAGTATAAGGTAAGGATATAAGCATTGTATATACTTTACTTTACTGACTTTATCGTTGCAGTGTCATGTACACGTTTAAATGTAAAGTAAGGATTTATGTAAGGATGGTAAACTAGCGGTTGCCAGCTCAGCCCCCATGCTAGCATGAGATTTAAGGCTATGATGAAATCACTTCCCTCTTTACCCCGTCCGTTCCCTCATGCAGTGACACCTCCTTGAGACTTGAAGTAACTGTAAATGAGACAAATGATTGGCAGTTTGCTGACTGTGAGGCATAGGGAGGTGGGGGGGGGGGGGGGGGGGGGGGTTGATATGTCATGGTTACAGAGAGGAAGTGCATTATGAAAGCCCTGTAAATAGGTTGTTTCACTAGCAGCAGTATGTATTGAAGCATGAGGCAAAGCATGTCACTGTGGATCGTAGGCATGTTTTGTATTCCAGATTGGGTCGTCTCGACATGGCAGAACCTATATTTATCTGCTATTGCAACATATGAGTTGACGCATTTATATGTTATTGACCTAGGAACTGTGCTTGGACATTTTATAGCGTTTGAGAAAACCTTAATGCACCATTGCCTAATACAGATGGGATTCAGAGGCAATTATGGATTTTGGATTAGCGTTTTGATTTGGATGTATGAAAAGGCCAAGGACTACTAAAGGGCACACTCTCATTTTACATACAGTACCAGTCAAAAGTTTGGACATACCTACTCATTCAAGGTTTTTTTTTTATTTTTACTATTTTATACATTGTAGAATAATAGTGAATACAAAAACTATGAAATAACACATATGGAATCATGCAATAACCAAAAAAAGTGTTAAACAAATCAAAATAGCCACCCTTTGCCTTGATGACAGCTTTGCACACTGTTGGCATTCTCTCAACCAGCTTCAACTGGAATGCTTTTCCAAAGTCTTGAAGGAGTTCCCACATATGCTGAGCACTTGTTGGCTGGTTTTCCTTCACTCTGCGGTCCAACTCATCCCAAACTATCTCAATTGGGTTGAGGTTGCGTGATTATGGAAACCAGGTCATCTGATGGAGCACTCCATCACTCTCCTTCTTGGTCAAGTAGCCCTTACACAGTATGGAGGTGTGTTGGGTCATTGTCCTGTTGAAAAACAAATGATAGTCCCACAAAGCGCAAACCAGATGGGGTGGCGTATCTCTGCAGAATGCTGTGGTAGCCAGGCTGGTTAAGTGTGCCTTGAATTCAAAATAAATCACAGACAGTGTCACCAGCAAAGCACCATCACACCTCCTTCTCCATGCTTCACGGTGGGAACCACACATGTGGAGATCATCCGTTCACTCTGCATCTCACATCTCACTTTTGGTTCCACGGCGGTTGGAACCAAAAATCTCAAATTTGGACTCATCAGACTAAAGGATAGATTTCCACCGGTCTAATGTCCATTGCTCTTGTTTCTTGGCCCAAGCAGGTCTCTTCTTCTTGTTGGTATCCTTTAGTAGTGGTTTCTTTGCAGCAATTCGACCATGAATGCCTGATTTCAAGCGGTCTCCTCTGAACAGTTGATGTTGAGATGTGTCTGTTACTTGAACTCTGAAGCATTTATTTGAGGTGCAATTTCTGAGGCTGGTAACTAATGAACTTATCTGTGGTAAATCTCGGTCTTCGTTTCCTGTGGCGGTCCTCATGAGAGCCAATTTCATCATAGCGCTTGATGGTTTTTGCGACTGCACTTGAAGAAACTTTCAAAGTTCTTGAAATTTTCCGCATTGACTGCCCTTCATGCCTTAAAGTAATGATGGACTGTCATTTCTCTTTGCTTATTTGAGCTGTTCTTACCATAATATGGACTTGGTCTTTTACCAAATAGGGCTATCTTCGGTACACTAACCGTGTCACAACACAACTGATTGGCTCAAACACATTAAGAGGGAAAGAAATTCCACAAATTAACTTTTAACAAGGCACACCTGTTAATTGAAATACATTCCAGGTGACTACCTCATGAAGCTAGTTGAGAGAATGCCAAGAGTGTGCAAAGCTGTCATCAAGGTGAAGTGTGGCTACTTTGAAAAATCTCAAATATAAAATATATTTTGATTTGTTTAACACTTTTTTGGGTTACTACATGATTCCATATGTGTTATTTCATAGTTTTGATGTCTTCACTATTATTCTACAATGTAGAAATAAAGTAAAAATAAAGAAAAACCCTGGAATGAGTAGTTGTCCAAACTTTTGACTGGTATTGTAAGTCTGAGTTGTGACGGCTTCTCAGTGCTTGTGACTGTTTCTGTGATTGGCCGCAATGGGAACCTCTGTCGAGTTTTCAGCCTACAGAGTTTGTTTTTCAGCGGCCATTTTGTCTGCCGTGAGTCACGACACAACAACACTGCTGCGCATACGGTGAGGTCATGGTCAAATGTGCACTCTCTCACCATGTAAATGACATGTGGACCTAATGCAGTTAAGCAGGCCTATATATGGTAAATTGGCGATACGGGATACAGGAAATCATAAATCTGTTTTTACAAGACCTTATTCGAGTCCAATCTTCCCGGAGATCTTTTGTTGAAAGAGAATAGAAAACGTACAGTTTTAAAATGTCTGGGAACCTTGTGATGGATCTTGTTAGCGCATAACTGTTGTTGTCTAAGGCTTATTTACCGCTGTTAGCATCCTCGAGGCACGTAATAAGTCACTGACCTCGTGTGAACCAGTTACCAGGTGTAGATATTTGACATAGGTGAATCTGAGCACCTCTCAGGCTCTCAATGCCAATGTGGCGGCTCTTTTATCTAAAACCTGTTTTGATAAGAGTAAGGGTAATTGTAAACATGTTTGTTCGTCAATCACCTTGCTGAGGGGTGGGAACTGAACTGTTGAGCTTCTGTGTGGAGGAAGAGGGGGAAGGGAAAGGGAGCAACACCAGGACCTTGTGTCTGTCTCAGAGCAGGCATGTCCACTATCTCTCTGATGATAGCATCTCTGTCTATAGAACAAGCAGACTCATTGAGCCATATTAGACTGTGCAACTGAACAGGAAGAGCAATGCATTAGTGAACAAGTCATTAAGTTTATTTGATCTCTCTTTTAGAAGAAACCACATTCCTTACAATTAAAGTACTTAAAAAAATAATAACTCAATAACAGTTAACCTGACTGTGTGCTTTTCTAGCCAATTGGTCTTCTAGACCTACTTCCTGTTCTATAGGTAGAAGATAACAACTTCCTGTTCTATAGGTAGACGATGACAACTTCCTGTTCTATAGGTAGAAGTTGACAACTTCCTGTTCTACAGGTAAAAGATAACAACTTCCCGTTTTATAGGTAAAATATAACAACTTCCTGTTTTATAGGTAAAATATAACAACTTCCTGTTTTATAGGTAAAATATAACAACTTCCTGTTTTATAGGTAGAAGATAACAACTTCCCGTTTTATAGGTAAAATATAACAACTTCCCGTTTTATAGGTAAAATATAACTTCCTGTTTTATAGGTAAAATATAACAACTTCCTGTTTTATAGGTAAAATATAACAACTTCCTGTTTTATAGGTAGAAGATAACAAGCCTTGAATAAAGTAGTCGGTAGTAATGACATTAAATTGGTCCCCTTAACCAGCTGAACATCCCAATCTCCCTTTGATATACAGCAGCAGTATAGAGTGGAGAATGTATCGCTCCGGGTTTCCTCTAGGGCTAGACGATATGGCCAAAATATCATAGCACCATTTTTTTTTCACATTTATGACATTATTTGATGTTTTATATGACATTAGGGTATTCAGATACATTATAAGTGGGGCTTTCTTCAATCTAATTTGTTTTATACTGTTCAATCCGACTAACCAAAAATACATTTCTGCGTTTCCTGCACTCTTTTGTTATTCATGCTTCACCTATTCCGCTCGGATTTAGAAGATACCATTGCACAAACAACATGCTGATCTAGGCCTACACCAGCACTGCTTTCAGGCTGCTACGTTTGCTGAGACTCTTTGTACATGTAGCTAGCCAGCTAACTAGCGATTAGCATTAGCGGGCTAACGTGATTTATTTTAGCCACAAATTGCTAAGAAAAGATAAACTAGCTGTTTGCTGACAGTAAGATGCACAAACTAATAGTGTAATTATAGAACGTTTGTGGATTTATATTAAGAAGCAAAGTGAAAGCCTGCATCGTTGTCACCAACATCTTGTTGCCTCTGACCATGGAGACGGAGTGAACGGCGTGGTGACAGGGGGCGGGTCTTGGCGAAGCGGCGTGTAAGAGACGACGGTGCGAGACGACTCAGGTAGTAAACTGAGTAAAGTATAAAAACAGACATTTAAACACGCCGGGAGATGTGTATCACGTTTAACAAACCAAACATTGAAATACCGTTATAAAAGTTCAAGTAAAAACACAAAACGGTCCATCAATACCGGTAAAATACGGTATACCGCCCAGCCCTAGTTTCCCATGGGTATAGATCTAGGATCAGCTTCCCCTCCCCCAATCCTAACTCGGGGCAACTTCACCGTACTCTAGGAGGTATCAGGGGCTGACTGTGAATACTCATGGGAAACTTGGGGCGGTAGGTAACCTAGTGGTTAGAGCGTTGGGCCAGTAACCAGCAGGTAACCTAGTGGTTAGAGCGTTGGACCAGTAACCTAGTGGTTAGAGCGTTGGACCAGTAACCTAGTGGTTAGAGCATTGGGCCAGTAACCAGCAGGTAACCTAGTGGTTAGAGCGTTGGGCCAGTAACCTAGTGGTTAGAGCGTTGGACTAGTAGCCTAGTGGTTAGAGCGTTGGGCCAGTAACCAGCAGGTAACCTAGTGGTTAGAGCGTTGGGCCAGTAACCAGCAGGTAACCTAGTGGTGAGAGCGTTGGGCCAGTAACCAGCAGGTAACCTAGTGGTTAGAGCGTTGGGGCCAGTAACCAGCAGGTTGCCTAGTGCTTAGAGTATTGGGCCAGTAACTGAAAAGTTGCTAGATCGAATCCCTGAGCTGACAAGGTAAAAATCTGTCATTCTGCCCTTCAACAAGGCAGTTAACCCACTGTTCCTAGGCCATCATTGTGTACATAAGAATTTGTTCTTATTAACTGACTTGCCTAGTTAAATAAAGGTTGAAAATATAACCTTAAGGCTCGACATTCTTTGCCCCCCCACACTGAGCTGGATCAGAGTGGAAAGCAGTTTGGGGTTAAAAGGTCACCGATTTACAACTACTAGAGTTACTCTTCTGGCCGGCCTCCAATATAACCAATTACAGCCCTGTTTGCCTTAGTCAGATGCTCCTCTGATGGGTCTAGTTGATGTATAACTAGCTGCTGATGTTGGAGTGCCCTGGGCTAATATTCATTGTTTGCACTGTGAGATTGTTTATCGCCCAGTGTCGTTGGTTGTATGTTGGAGTTTTTGGAGAGTTTTCTGTCAGCTGGGGTTTGTGTTGCTGATGCTAACTACTTCCTGGTGGTGCTTGTTAAGAAGGGTGTTTATATACTACTCTTTACATTGAACGTGCACATGAGGCAACAGGTTGCCTAGTGGTTAGAGTGCTGGGGCCAGTAACTGAAAGGTTTCTAGATTGAATCCCGAGCTGACAAGGTATAAATCTGTCGTTCTGCCCCTGAACAAGGCAGTTAACCCACTGTTCGTAGGCCGTCATTGTAAATAAGAATTTGTTCTTAACTGACTTACTTAGTTAAATATATATTTTTTTAAATGAGCATATCCACACATACACTTCTATCCCCCCCTCTCTCTCTCTATCCTCTCTATCCTCTCTCTCTCTCTCTCTCTCTCTCTCTCTCTCTCTTTCCTCTCTCTCTCTCTGTCTCTATGTCTCTCTCTCTCTCCCTATCTCTCTCTCTCTGTCTCTCTGTCTCTCTCCTCACCTCCATCGCTCTCTCTCACTCTCTGGCTCTGGCTCTCTCCCTCCCCCTGTCCTGCAGAGCAATGTGTGCGCCCCCCTCCCCCCACTTCACATTCTATTACAGTGTACTGTAGGTCAACTTCATCTCAGGCTGATGCCACATTAGTCATCTTTATCTGATCAGTGGGTATGCCTGCTACTTTGGTTTCCAGGCTAAATGGAACAGATATATATATATATATATATACACACACACACAGTACCAGTCAAAAGTTTGGACACACCTACTCATTCCAGGGTTTTTCTTTATTTTTACTATTTTCTACATTGTAGAATAATAGTGAAGACATCAAAACTATGAATAACACATATGGAATCATGTAGTAACCAAAAAAGTGTTAAACAAATCAAAATATATTTTATATTTAAGATTCTTCAAAGTAGCCACCCTTTGCCTCTATGACAGCTTTGCACACTCTTGGTATTCTCTCAACCAGCTTCACCT
Source organism: Salvelinus fontinalis (assembly GCF_029448725.1). NCBI lineage: Eukaryota > Metazoa > Chordata > Actinopteri > Salmoniformes > Salmonidae > Salvelinus > Salvelinus fontinalis. The sequence continues at coordinate 4,654,905 of NC_074669.1, forward strand.
GGAATGCTTTTCCAACAGTCTTGATGGAGTTCCCATATACCCTGAGCACTTGTTGGCTCCTTTTCCTTCACTCTGCGGTCCAACTCATCCCAAACCATCTCAATAAGGTTGAGGTCGGGTGATTGTAGAGACCAGGTCATCTAATGCAGCAATTCATCACTCTCCTTCTTGGTCAAATAGCCCTTACACAGCCTGGAGGTGTGTTTTGGGTCATTATCCTGTTGGAAAAACATATGATAGTCCCACTTTGCGCAAACCAGATGGGATGGCGTATCACTGCAGAATGCTGTGGTAACACCTCAGAGCCTGGTTACTCTCTAGGTTTCTTCCTAGGTTCCTGCATTTCTAGCCTACATTTATCTGCATTGCTTGCTATTTGGTGTTTTAGGCAGGGTTTCTGTAAAGCACTTTAAGCGTCTGCTGACGTTAAAAGGGCTTTTTAAATACATTTTATTTTATTTGATGATGTAAATAAGAAATCCCAAATCTCTTAGAATAAGACGTAGCGAACCTCTCGACAGTACAGAGTTTTTACAGAGGACAGCAGGGGTTTTATTCAACACGCTCCCTATTACCTCGGGTGCGCTAGGGAGTGCTTGGTGCTAGGTGCTAGGTGCTTGGTGCTTGGTGCTAGGTGCTAGGTGCTTGGTGCTAGGTGCTTGGTGCTAGGTGCTTGGTGCTTGGTGCTTGGTGCTAGGTGCTAGGTGCTTGGTGCTTGGTGCTAGGTGCTAGGTGCTAGGTGCTAGGTGCTTGGTGCTAGGTGCTAGGTGCTAGGTGCTTGGTGCTTGGTGCTTGGTGCTAGGTGCTTGGTGCTTGGTGCTAGGTGCTAGGTGCTTGGTGCTTGGTGCTTGGTGCTAGGTGCTTGGTGCTTGGTGCTAGGTGCTAGGTGCTTGGTGCTAGGTGCTAGGTGCTTGGTGCTTGGTGCTAGGTGCTAGGTGCTTGGTGCTAGGTGCTTGGTGCTTGGTGCTAGGTGCTTGGTGCTAGGTGTTTGGTGCTAGGTGCTTGGTGCTAGGTGCTTGGTGCTAGGTGCTAGGTGCTTGGTGCTTGGTGCTAGGTGCTTGGTGCTAGGTGCTTGGTGCTTGGTGCTAGGTGCTTGGTGCTAGGTGCTTGGTGCTAGGTGCTTGGTGCTAGGTGCTTGGTGCTAGGTGCTTGGTGCTTGGTGCTAGGTGCTTGGTGCTTGGTGCTAGGTGCTAGGTGCTTGGTGCTAAGTGCTTGGTGCTTGGTGCTAGGTGCTTGGTGCTTAGCAGATAGTGTACTAACAGTTGTTACGTTAGTGCTTCGACAGGAAATAGACTGGACAATGTTCAATACTGTATCATTGTCTCCCTTAGCAGTCCTCTCGGTCTCCTCTTGCTCTTCTACGAGATGGTTGAAGTCTGATTTCTGGACACCTAACCATTTTTTGTGTCAACATCACAGCTCATATTTTTTGAGGGGGTGGGCTATCACTGAAGATATGTAATCTCGTATACGGCTGTACTGTACACAATCCTCTTTGTTTTGTAATTCTACCGAGTGTATACGCTTCTTATCAGACTCAGGCGTGTGTGTTGTGCAACCGGCATGAATTAAACAAATGTGTTATCACAGTCGACTTCTCCAACGGTCGCTGTTGTGTTGATGTGTAGTTATTCACGTGACAGAACTGCTGCTCGGTGTGGGAGTTCAGTAAGATCTCATCTCTTCAAAGATGTGGTGTTTAGTAGGGCTTGGAATTGCCAGGGACCTCACTACACGATATTATCATGATGCTTCGGTGCCGATACGATGTGTACTACCGATTTTATTGCAATTCGATATTCCAAACATATTTGCTCACTATATGTCTGCTGCAGAGAGACAAAAGAGCCATGAGAAAACTTGTTTTGATTAGTCTTGTAAATGAAAGGAGCTGAAAACATGTTGGCTTACCGTTTAAAAAGAAGATTGAGGCCAACCTCTAGAAATCCTGGAGTTTTGGCTCAGGTTTAGCCGACTAGCGCTAGCTAACGTTAACTACATAGCAAAATAAAGGGAATCGATACTTGGAGTCGTATAATCAATATAATATTATCAGAATTAATATTGCGATACTCTGCTGTATCAACCCCCCCCACACCTCCATCCCTAGTATACAGTAGCCTATGTGTGTTCATGTCAGTGTTCAGTGCAGTGAAAATCAGGCTTGGGCTCTGTTACCTAAGTAAGTCAAACTTTATGTCCTCATGCCACAGACTTGGCAAATGCACCACACCCACACATATACAGCTAGAATGAAATGGCCTAGTGCAGGGAATTGATTGGCAAAATGGGCTTGATTCAATCTGGGCCTGCTAACTTGGTGACCGGCCAATCATATTCAGATGAGATTAAAGCTATTAGGGCTTTTAATTGGACGCCAGTTCCATCTGGGAATGACTTAGCGAATTGGATCTGCACTCTGCAGCGGTGACCTCACAAACTTTATCCAGTTAGCCTAGCTAGCTATCATCAATCAAGCTAATACTTTATCCAGTTAGCCTAGCTAGCTATCATCAATCAAGCTAATACTTTATCCAGTTAGCCTAGCTAGCTATCATCAATCAAGCTAATACTTTATCCAGTTAGCCTAGCTAGCTATCATCAATCAAGCTAATACTTTATCCAGTTAGCCTAGCTAGCTATCATCAATCAAGCTAATACTTTATCCAGTTAACAGTCATCAGTCAAAGTTGTCTTTTGGTGCTTTGTAAAACACTCTTTTCTTTTTCAAAAGGGAAGGGTAATTTGTTTTAAATCTGCGTTAAACATATTGTAAGGTCTGTAGAAGTCTCTTGTTTCTGCTGGTCAGAATGAGCGTGTAGCATTATGTGTCCTGTGAATGACCACCTGCCCAGGCTCCAACAAAGCTGCTTCATCTCCGATAGGCCAGTCCCAACACACCCATAGCTAGTTGTTGTGGTCACCCAGCAGTTTCACTGGAATGCAGAAACAAATACAGCTTCGTTCCTTTGTGCCTCAAGGGGTCTGAGTACTAATTGCAGTATAGATACAGTAAATGCCGTAGCTGTGTTTGACTGTAGTTATGATTTCTACTAGAAACAGTGTGCCGTCACCAACAATGAGAACTTAGTGCAGTTGTGCCACGCCGTGAGAAGAACGAACAGCGCTGTCACACTGGCTTGATTGCTTCAGAATGGTGTCTGCTGGACCGTGTCGTGCCACGCCTGACTCGAAGAGCCGGTATGTTTTGGCGCGGGCCACGATACTCGAGGGAAGAAACGCTGAAAAGAGTTAGAGAGAGCTAAAGAGAGCGTGGGAGAGATGAAAAGAGAGGGAGAGAGGGAGATATACAGAGAGGGAAATGTAAAGAGGGAGGGATGGAGAGATAAATATGAGAGAGGGAGGTAGGGGGAGATATAGATAGAGATGGAGAGCGAGAGCGAGAGAGATACAGATGGGTTAGGGAAGGAGAGATAAAGAGAGGGAGAGATAAAGAGAGAGGGAGCGGTAGGGAGGGATAAAGAGAGGGAGAGATGGAGGGAGGGAGGGATAACGAGAGGGAGAGATAACGGGAGTTAGGGAGTGATAAAGAGAGGGAGAGAGAGTTAGGGAGAGATAGCGAGAGGGAGAGATAGCGGGAGGGAGGGAGAGATAGCGGGAGGGAGGGAGAGATAACGAGAGGGAGCGAGAGGGAGAGGGAGGGAGGGATAAAGAGAGGGAGAGGGAGGGAGGGATAACGGGAGGGAGGGAGGGAAGGATAACGAGAGGGAGAGTGAGGGATAATGAGAGGGAGAGGTAGAGAAAGGGGGCTTAGTTGACAACATGGCACACTGTCTGAACTAGAACATGTTTCCAGGTTTTTCAGATCAGCTAGACTCGCAGGCTAGACATTGATTCATATTTCTAGATATGCCAGGCTAGACATTGATTCATATTTCTAGACTCGCAGGCTAGACATTGATTCATATTTCTAGACTCGCAGGCTAGACATTGATTCATATTTCTAGATACACCAGGCTAGACATTGATTCATATTTCTAGACTCGCAGGCTAGACATTGATTCATATTTCTAGATATGCCAGGCTAGACATTGATTCATATTTCTAGATATGCCATGCTAGACATTGATTCATATTTCTAGACTCGCAGGCTAGACATTGATTCATATTTCTAGATACACCAGGCTAGACATTGATTCATATTTCTAGATATGCCAGGCTAGACATTGATTCATATTTCTAGATATGCCAGGCTAGACATTGATTCATATTTCTAGACTCGCAGGCTAGACATTGATTCATATTTCTAGACTCGCAGGCTAGACATTGATTCATATTTCTAGATACACCAGGCTAGACATTGATTCATATTTCTAGACTCGCAGGCTAGACATTGATTCATATTTCTAGATATGCCAGGCTAGACATTGATTCATATTTCTAGATATGCCAGGCTAGACATTGATTCATATTTCTAGATACACCAGGCTAGACATTGATTCATATTTCTAGACTCGCAGGCTAGACATTGATTCATATTTCTAGATACGCCAGGCTAGACATTGATTCATATTTCTAGATATGCTAGGCTAGACATTGATTCATATTTCTAGATATGCCAGGCTAGACATTGATTCATATTTCTAGATATGCCAGGCTAGACATTGATTCATATTTCTAGATACGCCAGGCTAGACATTGATTCATATTTCTAGATATGCCAGGCTAGACATTGATTCATATTTCTAGATATGCCAGGCTAGACATTGATTCATATTTCTAGATACGCCAAGCTAGACATTGATTCATATTTCTAGATATGCCAGGCTAGACATTGATTCATATTTCTAGATATGCCAGGCTAGGCATTGATTCATATTTCTAGATACGCCAGGCTAGACATTGATTCATATTTCTAGATATGCCAGGCTAGACATTGATTCATATTTCTAGATATGCCAGGCTAGGCATTGATTCATATTTCTAGATATGCCAGGCTAGACATTGATTCATATTTCTAGATACGCCAGGCTAGACATTGATTCATATTTCTAGATATGCCAGGCTAGACATTGATTCATATTTCTACATATGCCAGGCTAGGCATTGATTCATATTTCTAGATATGCCAGGCTAGACATTGATTCATATTTCTAGATACGCCAGGCTAGACATTGATTCATATTTCTAGATATGCCAGGCTAGACATTGATTCATATTTCTAGATATGCCAGGCTAGACATTGATTCATATTTCTAGATATGCCAGGCTAGGCATTGATTCATATTTCTAGATACGCCAGGCTAGACATTGATTCATATTTCTAGACTCGCAGGCTAGACATTGATTCATATTTCTAGATACGCCAGGCTAGACATTGATTCATATTTCTAGATATGCCAGGCTAGACATTGATTCATATTTCTAGACTCGCCAGGCTAGACATTGATTCATATTTCTAGATACGCCAGGCTAGGCATTGATTCATATTTCTAGATATGCCAGGCTAGGCATTGATTCATATTTCTAGATACGCCAGGCTAGACATTGATTCATATTTCTCACAACAGACTCCGTCTGGGGTAAAAGCAACAGCGGTAGGTTCTGTGACCCTCAATGGTTTCTGTGCACATGTCTATGAATCGCAGATTCAATGGGAATATCTGGGTCATTTGAAAAGTGGGGGCTATTGAACACAATAGATGACCCAATCTGAATCAACATGTATTTATACACCACACTTCTTTAACAGAACTATTTCTACACTCGGGAACCGTCTGGTTTCAACAGGTCTTACCCAACACAAGGTCTCTCAAACAAAACGGTTTATATACAGTCAAATTCAAACTGTCAATAGCCTTTGAAACAAGGCAGTGCAATGAACCACACAGATGTGCTTTTGAGATTGTCCCCTGTTCTGATTGGTTAGAGAGGGGGAAGTGAAAACGCAGTGGAGTGGTTGAACCAGTCTCTTCACCACACACGGCCCTCTACCAGCAGGTGTTGCTGGCCCTAGGATATGTCGTTTAGCATGTGTCTGTGCGTGTGTGTCTGCGCGTGTGTGTCCCATTTTATAGCAGCTGTAATAGACCCCATGTATGAGCTATAGCACTATACAGAACCAGAAACTGTACCTCTGACAGCATCACTTCCCCCTGTCTCTCCCAGTAGCAGCATCACTTCCCCCTGTCTCTCCCAGTAGCAGCATCACTTCCCCCTGTCTCTCCCAGCAGCAGCATCACTTCCCCCTGTCTCTCCCAGTAGCAGCATCACTTCCCCCTGTCTCTCCCAGTAGCAGCATCACTTCCCCCTGTCTCTCCCAGTAGCAGCATCACTTCCCCCTGTCTCTCCCAGTAGCAGCATCACTTCCCCCTGTCTCTCCCAGTAGCAGCATCACTTCCCCCTGTCTCTCCCAGTAGCAGCATCACTTCCCCCTGTCTCTCCCAGTAGCAGCATCACTTCCCCCTGTCTCTCCCAGTAGCAGCATCACTTCCCCCTGTCTCTCCCAGTAGCAGCATCACTTCCCCCTGTCTCTCCCAGTAGCAGCATCACTTCCCCCTGTCTCTCCCAGTAGCAGCATCACTTCCCCCTGTCTCTTCCAGTAGCAGCATCACTTCCCCCTGTCTCTCCCAGTAGCAGCATCACTTCCCCCTGTCTCTCCCAGTAGCAGCATCACTTCCCCCTGTCTCTCCCAGTAGCAGCATCACTTCCCCTGTCTCTCCCAGTAGCAGCATCACTTCCCCCTGTCTCTCCCAGTAGCAGCATCACTTCCCCCTGTCTCTCCCAGTAGCAGCATCACTTCCCCCTGTCTCTCCCAGTAGCAGCATCACTTCCCCCTGTCTCTCCCAGTAGCAGCATCACTTCCCCCTGTCTCTCCCAGTAGCAGCATCACTTCCCCCTGTCTCTCCCAGTAGCAGCATCACTTCCCCCTGTCTCTCCCAGTAGCAGCATCACTTCCCCCTGTCTCTCCCAGTAGCAGCATCACTTCCCCCTGTCTCTCCCAGTAGCAGCATCACTTCCCCCTGTCTCTCCCAGTAGCAGCATCACTTCCCCCTGTCTCTCCCAGTAGCAGCATCACTTCCCCCTGTCTCTCCCAGTAGCAGCATCACTTCCCCCTGTCTCTCCCAGTAGCAGCATCACTTCCCCCTGTCTCTCCCAGTAGCAGCATCACTTCCCCCTGTCTCTCCCAGTAGCAGCATCACTTCCCCCTGTCTCTCCCAGTAGCAGCATCACTTCCCCCTGTCTCTCCCAGTAGCAGCATCACTTCCCCCTGTCTCTCCCAGTAGCAGCATCACTTCCCCCTGTCTCTCCCAGTAGCAGCATCACTTCCCCCTGTCTCTCCCAGCAGCAGCAGTATCATCCTTTCCCGTCTCTCCCAGCAGCGTAATTTCCTCATCCCTCCCAGCAGCAGCAGCAGCATCACTTTCCCTGTCTGTTCCAGCAGCAGCATCACTTCCCCTGTCTCTCCCAGCAGCAGCATCACTTTCCCAGTCTGTTCCAGCAGCAGCATCACTTACCCTGTCTCTTCCAGCAGCAGCATCACTTCCCCTGTCTCTTCCAGAAGGAGCATCCCTTCCCCTGTCTCTCCCAGCAGCAGCATCACTTTCCCTGTCTCTCCCAGCAGCAGCAGCATCACTTCCCCTGTCTCTCCCAGCAGCAGCATCACTTCCCCTGTCTCTTCCAGAAGGAGCATCACTTCCCCTGTCTCTTCCAGCAGCAGCAGCACTTTCCCTGTCTCTCCAAGCAGCAGCATCACTTCCCCTGTCTCTTCCAGAAGGAGCATCACTTTCCCTGTCTCTCCCAGCAGAAGCAGCAGCATCACTTCCCCCATCTCTCCCAGCATCACTTCCCCTGTTTCTTCCAGCAGCATCACTTCCCCTGTCTCTCCCAGCAGCAGCAGCAGCATCACTTCCCCTGTCTCTCCCAGCAGCATCACTTCCCCTGTCTCTCCAAGCAGTAGCACCTCCCCTGTCTCTTCCAGCAGCAGCAGCATCACTTCCCCTGTCTCTCCCAGCAGCAGCATCACTTCCCCTGTCTCTCCCAGCTGCAGCATCACTTCCCCTGTCTCTTCCAGCAGCATCACTTCCCCCGTCTCTCCCAGCAGCAGCAGCATCACTTCCCCTGTCTCTCCCGGCAGCATCACTTCCCCTGTCTCTCCCAGCAGCATCACTTCCCCTGTCTCTCCCAGCAGCAGAGGAGATCAAAGAGAAAGCCCTGTTACATCACCCTCCTTCTATCATCTCCTCCTCTCGTCTCCTCCTCTCCTTTCCTCCTCTCCTCCTCTCTTATCTTCTCTTCTTCTCTTCTCCTCTCCTCTCTTCTCTTCCTTTCCCATCTCCTCTGTTCTCCTCTCCTCTGTTCTCCTCTGTTCTCTTTTCTCCTCTTCTCCTCTCTGCTTCCTCTCCTCCTTTCTCCTCTTCTCTCCTCTCCTCATTTCTCCTCTCCTTTCCTTCTCTCATCCTCTCTTCTCTTCTCTTCTTCTCTTCTCCTCTCCTCTCTTCTCTTCCTTTCCCATCTCCTCTGTTCTCGTCTGTTCTCTTTTCTCGTCTGTTCTCTTTTCTCCTCTTCTCCTCTCTGCTTCCTCTCCTCCTTTCTCCTCTTCTCTCCTCTCCTCATTTCTCCTCTCCTTTCTCCTCTCCTCTTCTCTCCTCTTCTCTCCTCCTTTCTCAGCTCAGATGAAAGGGGTGGGGGTAGAGGGAGAGAGAGAGAGAGAGACCTGATGAAGAGGAGAATAAGTGTGAGGGGGGATTCAGTTTCAGGGGCTAGTGAAATTTTGATGAGTTTTCAATGCAGTCAAAATCACTCTGGTAATCTGGTAACCATTCCTTTCCTTTCAGAATCACCATGACCCCACTTTGACCCTTTACCATGCTACTGTATACAAATACCCCCTCCCTGGTCCGTGGCCTGTAACCATTTAACCCCCTTGTAAACCAATAGGCCAGGAATGCCTTTGAAACGCTGACTTCCGTCAGTCCTTAAAGCGCTTTAACAAGCCGCTTTTTGTTTCTGTCTGTGCCTTTTAATACTTCCTCGTTCTTCCTCCTAGTAAACAGTAAACATCACGATGGCCTTTTTCTGTGTTAGACACTGTTGTTATTTTAGGTTTTATTTAGGATGACGTGAGTTACGTTGACACAGTGAGTATGCTGTAAGGTCCTGAGTGGTCTGTGTGTTGGTTTTGGGATGTGGTCTGCTTTACAGTAGCCAGTCGTAATGTTCTCGTTGGAACTGTGCATTCCTTCCGGATCGCTGGTCGCCCCTGTGGTAAAAAAAAATAGTCTGTGCTTCTTAAACGAATGGGGCTGAGAGAGACAGACAGACACAGAGACAGACACGTGTCAGACAAACACGGAGACAGACATGTATCAGACAGACATACATGGAGACAGACAGACAGACATGGAGACAGACAGACAGACAGACAGACATGGAGACAGACAGACAGACATGGAGACAGACATGGAGACAGACATGGAGACAGACATGGAGACAGACAGACAGACATGGAGACAGACAGACAGACATGGAGGCAGACAGACAGACATGGAGGCAGACAGACAGACATGGAGGCAGACACATATCAGACAGACACGGAGACAGACACGTATCAGACAGACAGACATGGAGACAGACAGACAGACACGGAGACAGACACATATCAGACAGACACGGAGACAGACACATATCAGACAGACAGACACGGAGACAGACATGTGTCAGACAGACAGACATGGAGACAGACACGTATCAGACAGACAGACAGACAGACAGACACTGAGACAGACACATGTCAGACAGACAGACATGGAGACAGACACAGAGACAGCCATGTGTCAGACAGACAGACACGGAGACAGACACGTGTCAGACAGACAGGTGTCAGACAGACAGACATGGAGACATACACGTGTCAGACAGACAGACACAGAGACATACACGTGTCAGACAGACAGACACAGAGACAGACACGTGTCAGATATACAGACATGGAGACAGACACAGAGACAGACACGTGTCAGACAGACAGACACTGAAACAGACGTTTCAGACAGACACCCAGACAAACAGACCGACAGAAAAACAGACAAACAGACACCCATACAGACAGACACCCATACAGACAGACACCCATACAGACAGACACCCATACAGACAGACACCCAGACAAACAGACACCCAGACAGACAGACAGACATACAGACACCCAGACAGACATACACCCAGACAGACAGACATACACCCAGACAGACAGACAGACACCCAGACAGACAGACAGACACCCAGACAGACAAACAGACACCCAGACATACAGACAGACAGACAGACACCCAGACAGACAAACAGACACCCAGACAGACAGACAGACACCCAGACAGACAGACAGACAGACAGACAGACAGACAGACACCCAGACAGACAGACAGACACCCAGACAGACAAACAGACACCCAGACAGACAGACAGACATACAGACACCCAGACAAACAGACAGACAGACATACAGACACCCAGACAGACATACACCCAGACAGACAGACAGACACCCAGACAGACAGACAGACACCCAGACAGACAGACAGACACCCAGACAGACAAACAGACACCCAGACAGACAGACAGACACCCAGACAGACAAACAGACACCCAGACAGACAAACAGACACCCAGACAGACAGACAGACACCCAGACAGACACCCAGACAGACAGACAGACAGACATACACCCAGACAGACAGACATACACCCAGACAGACAGACAGACACCCAGACAGAGAGACAGATACCCAGACAGAGAGACAGACACCCAGACAGAGAGACAGACAGACAGACAGACAGACAGACAGACAGACAGACATACACCCAGACAGACAGACAGACACCCAGACAGACAGACAGACACCCAGACAGACAGACACACACCCAGACAGACAGACACACACCCAGACAGACAGACACACACCCAGACAGACATACAGATACCCAGACAGACATACAGATACCCAGACACCCAGACAGACACCCAGACAGACAGACAGACAGACACACACCCAGACAGACACCCAGACAGACCGACAGACAGACAGACAGACAGACAGACAGACACCCAGACAGACAGACAGACACCCAGACAGACAGACACACACCCAGACAGACAGACACACACCCAGACAGACATACAGATACCCAGACAGACATACAGATACCCAGACACCCAGACAGACACCCAGACAGACAGACAGACAGACATACACCCAGACAGACAGACATACACCCAGACAGACAGACAGACACCCAGACAGAGAGACAGATACCCAGACAGAGAGACAGACACCCAGACAGAGAGACAGACAGACAGACAGACAGACAGACAGACAGACAGACAGACAGACACCCAGACAGACAGACAGACAGACAGACAGACAGACAGACAGACAGACAGACAGACGGACGGACACGTACAGTGCTGTGAAATAATATTTTTTCTGATTTTCTCTATTTTAGAATATTTTCGATACTGAACGATACCAGATCTTCAACCAAAACCTAATATTAGATAAAGGGAACCTGAGTTTACAAATAACAACAACAACAAAAAGATACTTATTTAATTTATAAAGTTATGCAACACCCCATTCCCCTGTGTGAGAACGTTATAATGCCCCCTTACGCTCAATAACTGGTTGTGCCACATTTACCTGTGATGAGTGCAACCAAATTCTTCCTGTAGTGGAATTCTGGTCCACTCTTCCATGCACAACTGGTTCAACTCAATGACATGTGTGGGGTTTCAAGCCTGAACTACTCGTTTCAAGACCTGCCACAACATTGCAAATTGGGATTAGGTGTAGACTTTAACCAGGCCAGGCCAAAACTTCCTATTTATTGCTTTTTAACCATTTTCATGTAGACTTGATTATTGTCTTGCTACATGACCCAGGCAAGTCGTCGAGGGCCTGAGGCGCAATAATCCCACAGCATCACACTACGACCGCCGTGCTTGACCCCCAAGGGGCCTATTGAAACAACCTGTTCTGGAGTGTTTTGTAATACATTCCTGATTGAATATCACATGAGATTTTTTTCAGTTTCTTCAGTTATTTATTTTTGAAGGATTTGGCCTTATAATAATATTCTGTCAGCATGGTTTTTTCTTATTTATTTCCCGGTTTACCGATTCAGCTCTTGGTAAAATCTTTCAGTGCTACCGGCTACTTCTCAAACTATGCCGTTCATAGTCATAACCAACACAAACACAGCATTACCTTCCCAAGCTATGCCATTCAACACAGCATTACCTACCCAAGCTATGCCATTCAACACAGCATTACCTTCCCAAGCTATGCCATTCAACACAGCATTACCTTCCCAAGCTATGCCATTCAACCCAGCATTACCTTCCCAAGCTATGCCATTCAACACAGCATTACCTACCCAAGCTATGCCATTCAACCCAGCATTACCTTCCCAAGCTATGCCATTCAACACAGCATTACCTTCCCAAGCTATGCCATTCAACCCAGCATTACCTTCCCAAGCTATGCCATTCAACACAGCATTACCTACCCAAGCTATGCCATTCAACACAGCATTACCTTCCCAAGCTATGCCATTCAACCCAGCATTACCTTCCCAAGCTATGCCATTCAACACAGCATTACCTACCCAAGCTATGCCATTCAACCCAGCATTACCTACCCAAGCTATGCCATTCAACACAGCATTACCTACCCAAGCTATGCCATTCAACCCAGCATTACCTACCCAAGCTATGCCATTCAACACAGCATTACCTACCCAAGCTATGCCATTCAACACAGCATTACCTTCCCAAGCTATGCCATTCAACACAGCATTACCTACCCAAGCTATGCCATTCAACACAGCATTACCTTCCCAAGCTATGCCATTCAACACAGCATTACCTTCCCAAGCTATGCCATTCAACACAGCATTACCTTCCCAAGCTATGCCATTCAACACAGCATTACCTACCCAAGCTATGCCATTCAACACAGCATTACCTTCCCAAGCTATGCCATTCAACACAGCATTACCTTCCCAAGCTATGCCATTCAACACATCATTACCTTCCCAAGCTATGCCATTCAACACAACATTACCTACCCAAGCTATGCCATTCAACACAGCATTACCTTCCCAAGCTATGCCATTCAACACAGCATTACCTTCCCGAGCTATGCCATTCAACACAGCATTACCTTCCCAAGCTATGTCATTCAACACAGCATTACCTACCCAACCTATGCCATTCAACACAGCATTACCTTCCCAAGCTATGCCATTCAACACAGCATTACCTGCCCAAGCTATGCCATTCAACACAGCATTACTTACCAAAGCTATGCCATACTGTTATCTCTCAACCCCTTTAGCTATTGTATCCACTATCAATGTGTTGGTGTTACATTCCTGGCCCGTGTAAAAGCCTTGTTTTCTGTGTTGGCGTGGACATGCCAAGGCTCTCAACAATGGGAGTTGCTATTATGTTTTGTATCCCAAATGGCTCCCTATCCCTATATAGTGCACTATTTTTGACCAGATCCCTATGGGACCTATTCCCTATATAGTGCACTACTTTTGACCAGATCCCTATGGGACCTATTCCCTATATAGTGCACTACTTTTGACCAGATCCCTATGCACTATATAGGGAATAGGGAGCCATTTCAGACGCAGCCTGGAACTTCTATTGTAATCAGATGGTGTTTTTGTTCTGAAGGGGCCGTCTGAGTTCAGATCCGTCTGCCAGCAGGTATCTGGGACTGGTCTGCTTGACTGACTTTGGCAAGATCAGGCTGTCTCAGATCCAGTATAAACAGTTTTCCAGGGCAGAGATCTCGCTCTCTCTCTCTCTCTGTCTCTGTCTCTCTCCTCTCTCTGTCCTCTCTCTCTCTCTCTCCCCGATCTCATCCTCTCTCTCTCTCTGTCTCTCTCATCTCTCTCTGTCCTCTCTCTCTCTCTCCCCCATCTCTCTCTGTCCTCTCTCTCTCTCTCCCCCATCTCTCTCTCTCTCTCTCTCTCTCTCTTCCCCCCTCTCTCTGTCTCTGTCTCTCTCATCTCTCTCTGTCCTCTCTCTCTCTCCCCCATCTCTCTCTCTCTCTCTCTGTCTCTGTCTCTCTCATCTCTCTCTGTCCTTTCTCTCTCTCTCTCCCCCATCTCTCTCTATCTCTCTCTCTCTCTCTCTCTCTCTCTCTCTCTCTCTCTTCTCTCTCTCTCTCTCTCTCTCTCTCCTCCCTCTGTCTCTCTGTCTGTCTCTCCTCTCTCTCTCCCCTCTTTCTCTGCCTCTGTTTCTGCCTCTCTCTCTCCTCCCTCTGTCTCTCTGTCTGTCTCTCCTCTCTCTCTCCCCTCTTTCTCTGCCTCTGTTTCTGCCTCTCTCTCTCCCCCATCTCTCTCTCTCTCTCTCTCTCTCTCTCTCTCTCTCTCTCTCTCTCTCTCTCTCTCTCTCTCTCTCTCTCTCTCTCTCTCTCTCTCTCTCTCTCTCTCTCTCTCTCTCTCTCTCTCTCTCTCTCTCTCTCTCTCTCTCATCTCTCTCTCTCTCTCTCCTCTCCTCTCTGTCTCTCTGTCTGTCTCTCCTCTCTCTCTCCCTCTTTCTCTGCCTCTGTTTCTGCTCTCTCTCTCTCTCTCCTCCCTCTGTCTCTCTGTCTGGTCTCTCCTCTCTCTCTCCCCTCTTTCTCTGCCTCTGTTTCCTCTCTCTTCTCTCTCTCTCCCCCATCTCTCTCCCTTTGTCTCTCTCTCCCCCATCTCTCTCTCTCTTTCTCTCTCTCTCCCCCATCTCTGTCTCTCTCTCTCTCTCTCTCTCTCTCTCTCTCTCTCTCTCTCTCTCTCTCTCTCTCATCCCTCCCTCTCTGTCTCTCTGTCTGTCTCTCCTCTCTCTCTCCCCTCTTTCTCTGCCTCTGTTTCTGCCTCTCTCTCTCTCTCCTCCCTCTGTCTCTCTGTCTGTCTCTCCTCTCTCTCTCCCCTCTTTCTCTGCCTCTGTTTCTGCCTCTCTCTCTCTCTCTCTCCCCCATCTCTCTCCCTTTGTCTCTCTCTCCCCCATCTCTCTCTCTCTCTCTTTCTCTCTCTCTCCCCCATCTCTGTCTCTCTCTCTCTCTCTCTCTCTCTCTCTCTCTCTCTCCCCCATCTCTCTCTCCCCATCGCTCTCTCTCTCCCCATCTCTCTCTCTCTCTCCCCATCTCTCTCTCTCTCTCCCCCATTTCTCTCTCTCTCCTCTCTCTCTTCTCCTCTCTCTCCTCTCTCTCTCTCTCTCTCTCTCTCTCTCTGTCTCTCTCTCTCTCTCTCCCCCTGTAACACACACGTGCACTGTTATACATCTGTTACACACTATGTTCTTCTTTTTGCTTGTGGATTTGGAAGAATCCCACACACTTTGTTTCACTCAGAAACTTACTAACTCTCTCACTCAGATACTAATGGACACACACACACACACACGCATGCACAAGTCTTTCAGCAGAACTGCTGAAACAGATGATTTTTTTTTTTTTTATTAACAGCAAATGAGACTTGCACCAGATGGATTAAAGAATCAGGAACTGGAAAGGGGGTTGGATCTAAGGAAAAAGGACTATATGGGAAACACATGCCTAGTGGTTAGAGTGTAGAGGTGGCAGGTAGCCTAGTGGTTAGAGTGTAGAGGTGGCAGGTAGCCTAGTGGTTAGAGTGTAGAGGTGGCAGGTAGCCTAGTGGCTAGAGTGTAGAGGTGGCAGGTAGCCTAGTGGTTAGAGTGTAGAGGCGGCAGGTAGCCTCATGCTTCGAGTGTAGAGGCGGCAGGTAGCCTCGTGCTTCGAGTGTAGAGGTGGCAGGTAGCCTAGTGGTTAGAGTGTAGAGGTTGGCAGGTAGCCTAGTGGTTAGAGTGTAGAGGCGGCAGGTAGCCTAGTGGTTAGAGTGTAGAGGCGGCAGGTAGCCTAGTGGTTAGAGTGTAGAGGCGGCAGGTAGGCTAGTGGTTAGAGTGTAGAGGTTGGCAGGTAGCCTAGTGGTTAGAGTGTAGAGGTGGCAGGTAGCCTAGTGGTTAGAGTGTAGAGGTGGCAGGAAGCCTAGTGGTTAGAGTGTAGAGGTGGCAGGTAGCCTAGTGGTTAGAGTGTAGAGGCGGCAGGTAGCCTAGTGGTTAGAGTGTAGAGGTGGCAGGTAGCCTAGTGGTTAGAGTGTAGAGGCGGCAGGAAGCCTAGTGGTTAGAGTGTAGAGGCGGCAGGTAGCCTAGTGGTTAGAGTGTAGAGGCGGCAGGTAGCCTAGTGGTTAGAGTGTAGAGGCGGCAGGTAGCCTAGTGGTTAGAGTGTAGAGGCGGCAGGTAACCTAGTGATTAGAGTGTAGGGACGGCAGGTAGCCTAGTTGTTAGAGTGTAGGGGCGGCAGGTAGCCTAGTGGTTAGAGTGTAGGGGCGGCAGGTAGCCTAGTGATTAGAGTGTAGGGACGGCAGGTAGCCTAGTGGTTAGAGTGTAGGGGCGGCAGGTAGCATAGTGGTTAGAGTGTAGGGGCGGCAGGAAGCCTAGTGATTAGAGTGTAGGGACGGCAGGTAGCCTAGTGGTTAGAGTGTAGGGGCGGCAGGTAGCCTAGTGGTTAGAGTGTAGGGGCGGCAGGTAGCCTAGTGGTTAGAGTGGAGGGGCGGCAGGTAGCCTAGTGGTTAGAGTGTAGGGGCAGCAAGTAGCCTAGTGGTTAGAGTGTAGAGGTGGCAGGTAGCCTAGTGGTTTAGAGCGTAGGGCCAGTAACCGCAAGGTTACTAGATCAAATCTCCGAGCTGGCAAGGTAAAAATCTATTGTTCTGCCCCTGAACAAGGCAGTTGACCCACTGTTCCTACGCTGTCATTGTAAATAAGAATTTGTTCATAACTGACTTGCCTAGTTAAATTGCCTAGTTACTTATTCATGTCTCCTGTGTGTCTTGTTGTTCTTCAAACCCATTAATATGCACCTTTTAGTGTGAAGCGTGCCATTCCATGAAGCCAGTCACGACACTGAACACACACTACAGACCCAGCCTGCATGGCAACAGTCTTGTCAGTCCCATTGTTGTAATGCCATCAGGGTCGTGATGAGATAATCTCATCGATTTAAACTGTAATAGGGTTTATGGGAAAGGGGGATACCTAGTCAGTTGTCCAACTGAAAGCATTCAACTGAAATGAGTCTTATACATTTAACCCAACCCCTCTGAATCAGAGAGATGGGGGGGGGGGGGGGGGGGCTGCCATAATCAACATCTAAGTCATCGGTGCCCAGGGGATAGTTGGTTAACTTCCTTTCTCAGGGGTAGAACATCAGATTTTGACCTTGTCAGCTCGGGGATTCGATCCAGCAACCGTTCGGTTACTGGCCCAACACTCTAACCACTAGGCTACCTGCCACCTCTACACTCTAACCACTAGGCTACCTGCCACCTCTACGCTCTAACCACTAGGCTACCTGCCACCTCTACACTCTTACCACTAGGCTACCTGCCAACCTCTACACTCTAACCACTAGGCTACCTGCCACCTCTACACTCTAACCACTAGGCTACCTGCCGCCTCTACCCTCTAACCACTAGGCTACCTGCCGCCTCTACACTCTAACCACTAGGCTACCTGCCACCCCATCTAACCACTAGGCTACCTGCCACCTCTACACTCTAACCACTAGGCTACCGGCCACCTCTACACTCTAACCACTAGGCTCCCTGCCGCCTCTACACTCTAACCACTAGGCTACCTGCCACCTCTACACTCTAACCATTAGGCTAGGCCTGTGTGTGCGTGTGTGTGCGTGGCACAGACTGCATGTAGCTTGACTGCTGATTGGGAGCAGAATGCTAAGCCTACCGCTAACAGTATAGCCTAACTGATGATGGGTGACTCACCACAGCAAGGTTATACTCCCCCCCCCCCCCCCACACTACCCCCTCCCAACCTTGAAGCACAGCTGTCAGAGTCATTTGGGTTATTGATTTTTTATCAGGTTGCGTTAAACTCAGCCGTCGTCCCCAGTCCCTCCCCAGTCCCCCAGTCCCCCCCCCAGTCCCTAGTCCCCCCCCCCCCCCAGTCCCCCAGTCCCCGTCCCCCCCCAGTCCCCCAGTCCCCGTCCCCCCCAGTCCCCCAGTCCCCGTCCCTCCCCAGTCCCCGCCCCCCCCCAGTCCCCGCCCCGTGTCTCTAGGCTGACACTGATAGTCAGTGGCTGATGTTGATAAGAAGCTGCAGCCGGAGCTTTTTATTGGCGCAGCGTACAACCCTTCCCTAACCCTTCTCAAACCCTTCCCTAACCCTTCTCAAACCCTTCTCTAACCCTTCTCAAACCCTTCCCTAACCCTTCTCAAACCCTTCCCTAACCCTTCTCTAACCCTTCCCTAACCCTTCCCTAACCCTTTCCTAACCCTTCCCTAACCCTTTCCTAACCCTTTCCTAACCCTTCCATAACCCTTCTCTAACCCTTCCCTAACCCTTTCCTAACCCTTCTCAAACCCTTCTCAAACCCTTTCCTAAACATTCCTAACCCTTCCCTAACCCTTCCCTAACCCTTTTCTAACCCTTCCCTAACCATTTCCTAACACTTCCCTAACCCTTTCCTAACCCTTCCTGGGCCCAATGGGATACAGATTTGGATTTTTAAGTCTGGCGACAATCACAATTTATGGGAGGACGCTGGAGATGCACTGCCAGACACACTTGTGTGAGCTCACACACACACACACACACACACACACACACACACACACACACACACACACACACACACACACACACACACACACACACACACACACACACACACACACACACACACACACACACACACACACACACACACACACACACTTTAACATGTGCAACACACATATACACGCTAAAACACACACACATATACACACACACACATTCAAACACACAGGCACACACAAGCATGCATGCGTAACTACACACACTCTCAGGAGAGTCACACTGCCAGGAACACACCCATCCATTCATTATAGTGTAGATGTAGTGTGTCGTTTATAAGTGCTGTCATAGACATTACGTTCTAGATTGTATGAGATGAAGTGTTTGTGATGTAGAATTGACATAAGAGGTATTTCAGAAGTCATGGTCTCCAAACCAAGCCTTTTGGCTATTAGAGTAACCTATGTGTATATGCAACATCAATAGGATGGTGTTGTGTGTTGATGTTGCTACGGTGATAGATTGTGATCTGCTGCCAGTATCTAACAGCAATGCAACTACACTGTTGCCTACTCCAACTAATAATATAATGGACTGGTGCCCTACAAATAGCCTCACATAAGGCATCCAAGGATTGAGCCTTAATGCTGGGTTGATATCCACTATCATCTATACCTCACACAGCAACTAGCCTAGATATTGTAGGTCTGTCACACACAGCTGTGTGTGCGTGTACACATTTAACAGTTACAGAAGTAGGGCTGTCTCCGACAAAAAAAAAATCTTGGTCGACCAAAAGTCGTCTGTTCTATCGACCAATCGAAATGCGTGTATTTTTCCATATACATTATAGACACACTCTATGTGTTTTAATAACATCAACTATATGCACTGAGCTTGTCTGATATTTTAAGCATGCTGTTTTGATTCAATAAGACACAAATGACTCAAGAGGGAGTTAGAAATCAAGATAACCAGAAGACAAAAACGTAACCTGACTCAACTATTCTCCTCCTGCTGGCCTTCTCAGATTCTGCCGTTAATCTCCTGAAGTTGCTGGTAACAGGCTACACGAGGAGTCGGAAACCTTTCTCACGTGGAATACTCATTTATCTTACCATTTCTACCCATCTGAGGACAAATGCGCACACATTGCATCCCCTGACCACCCCCTGAAGTGTTAGACAGATCTGAACACAATCAGACCACAAAGTGACATCTACACCCGTCTTTTTAATGCGAGCTTCGAAATTCTGTTAGCAGAAGTTGCATGTAAGTGTCAAGTGTAAACATGAACTTTGAGGTAACAGGCCTACTGTTAGGATAGCTTTGAGGTAACAGGCCTGCTGTTAGGATAGCTTTGAGGTAACAGGCCTGCTGTAACTATAGCTTTAAGGAAACAGGCCTGCTGTAACTATAGCTTTGAGGTAACAGGCCTGCTGTAACTATAGCTATGAGGTAACAGGCCTGCTGTAACTATAGCTTTGAGGTAACAGGCCTGCTGTAACTATAGCTTTGAGGTAACAGGCCTCCTGTAACTATAGCTTTGAGATAACAGGCCTGCTGTAACTATAGCTATGAGATAACAGGCCTGCTGTAACTATAGATTTGAGGTAACAGGCCTGCTGTAACTATAGCTATGAGGTAACAGGCCTCCTGTAACTATAGCTATGAGGTAACAGGCCTGCTGTAACTATAGCTTTGAGGTAACAGGCCTGCTGTAACTATAGCTTTGAGGTAACAGGCCTGCTGTTAGGATAGCTTTGAGGTAACAGGCCTGCTGTAACTATAGCTTTGAGGTAACAGGCCTGCTGTAACTATAGCTATGAGGTAACAGGCCTGCTGTAACTATAGCTTTGAGGTAACAGGCCTGCTGTTAGGATAGCTTTGAGGTAACAGGCCTGCTGTAACTATAGCTATGAGATAACAGGCCTGCTGTAACTATAGCTTTGAGGTAACAGGCCTGCTGTTAGGATAGCTTTGAGGTAACAGGCCTGCTGTAACTATAGCTTTGAGGTAACAGGCCTGCTGTTAGGATAGCTTTGAGGTAACAGGCCTGCTGTAACTATAGCTATGAGGTAACAGGCCTGCTGTAACTATAGCTTTGAGGTAACAGGCCTGCTGTTAGGATAGCTTTGAGGTAACAGGCCTGCTGTAACTATAGCTTTGAGGTAACAGGCCTGCTGTTAGGATAGCTTTGAGGTAACAGGCCTGCTGTAACTATAGCTATGAGGTAACAGGCCTGCTGTAACTATAGCTATGAGGTAACAGGCCTGCTGTAACTATAGCTTTGAGGTAACAGGCCTGCTGTAACTATAGCTATGAGGTAACAGGCCTGCTGTAACTATAGCTTTGAGATAACAGGCCTGCTGTAACTATAGCTTTGAGGTAACAGGCCTGCTGTAACTATAGCTATGAGGTAACAGGCCTGCTGTAACTATAGCTTTGAGGTAACAGGCCTGCTGTAACTATAGCTTTGAGGTAACAGGCCTGCTGTAACTATAGCTATGAGGTAACAGGCCTGATGTAACTATAGCTTTGAGGTAACAGGCCTGCTGTTAGGATAGCTTTGAGGTAACAGGCCTGCTGTAACTATAGCTTTGAGGTAACAGGCCTGCTGTAACTATAGCTATGAGGTAACAGGCCTGCTGTAACTATAGCTTTGAGGTAACAGGCCTGCTGTTAGGATAGCTTTGAGGTAACAGGCCTGCTGTAACTATAGCTATGAGATAACAGGCCTGCTGTAACTATAGCTTTGAGGTAACAGGCCTGCTGTTAGGATAGCTTTGAGGTAACAGGCCTGCTGTAACTATAGCTTTGAGGTAACAGGCCTGCTGTTAGGATAGCTTTGAGGTAACAGGCCTGCTGTAACTATAGCTATGAGGTAACAGGCCTGCTGTAACTATAGCTTTGAGGTAACAGGCCTGCTGTTAGGATAGCTTTGAGGTAACAGGCCTGCTGTAACTATAGCTTTGAGGTAACAGGCCTGCTGTTAGGATAGCTTTGAGGTAACAGGCCTGCTGTAACTATAGCTATGAGGTAACAGGCCTGCTGTAACTATAGCTATGAGGTAACAGGCCTGCTGTAACTATAGCTTTGAGGTAACAGGCCTGCTGTAACTATAGCTATGAGGTAACAGGCCTGCTGTAACTATAGCTTTGAGATAACAGGCCTGCTGTAACTATAGCTTTGAGGTAACAGGCCTGCTGTAACTATAGCTATGAGGTAACAGGCCTGCTGTAACTATAGCTTTGAGGTAACAGGCCTGCTGTAACTATAGCTTTGAGGTAACAGGCCTGCTGTAACTATAGCTATGAGGTAACAGGCCTGATGTAACTATAGCTTTGAGGTAACAGGCCTGCTGTAACTATAGCTTTGAGGTAACAGGCCTGCTGTAACTATAGCTTTGAGGTAACAGGCCTGCTGTAACTATAGCTTTGAGGTAACAGGCCTGCTGTAACTATAGCTTTGAGGTAACAGGCCTGCTGTAACTATAGCTTTGAGGTAACAGGCCTGCTGTAACTATAGCTTTGAGGTAACAGGCCTGATGTAACTATAGCTTTGAGGTAACAGGCCTGCTGTAACTATAGCTTTGAGGTAACAGGCAGGCCGTCATTGTAAAATAAGAATTTGTTCTTAACTGATTTGCCTAGTTTAAATAAAGGTTAAATAGAAAAAGTCTTCTTCATCCTTTTCCTTACAGCTGCCATTATTTAGCATATTTCTCCCCACTACTTCCCCCTCTACAAAATACTCCCAAGTTCCTTTCACAGTCTGGTTCTACAGCACATTAAACCCCTGAGGCTCCATTCCATTACAGCAGAGTCGTTCGTTCAGACTCCGTCACCTCACACTACCCCAGTCTCTTTTTCAGACTCAGTCACCTCACACTACCCCAGTCTCTTTTTCAGACTCCGTCACCTCACACTACCCCAGTCTCTTTTTCAGACTCCGTCACCTCACACTACCCCAGTCTCTTTTTCAGACTCCGTCACCTCACACTACCCCAGTCTATTTTTTAGACTCCGTCACCTCACACTACCCCAGTCTCTTCTTCAGACTCCGTCACCTCACACTACCCCAGTCTCTTCTTCAGACTCCGTCACCTCACACTACACCAGTCTCTTTTTCAGACTCCGTCACCTCACACTACCCCAGTCTATTTTTTAGACTCCGTCACCTCACACTACCCCAGTCTCTTCTTCAGACTCCGTCACCTCACACTACCCCAGTCTCTTCTTCAGACTCCGTCACCTCACACTACCCCAGTCTCTTCTTCAGACTCCGTCACCTCACACTACACCAGTCTCTTCTTCAGACTCCGTCACCTCACACTACACCAGTCTCTTTTTCAGACTCCGTCACCTCACACTACCCCAGTCTCTTCTTCAGACTCCGTCACCTCACACTACACCAGTCTCTTTTTCAGACTCCGTCACCTCACACTACCCCAGTCTCTTCTTCAGACTCCGTCACCTCACACTACCCCAGTCTCTTTTTCAGACTCCGTCACCTCACACTACCCCAGTCTATTTTTTAGACTCCGTCACCTCACACTACCCCAGTCTCTTCTTCAGACTCCGTCACCTCACACTACCCCAGTCTCTTCTTCAGACTCCGTCACCTCACACTACCCCAGTCTCTTCTTCAGACTCCGTCACCTCACACTACCCCAGTCTCTTCTTCAGACTCCGTCACCTCACACTACCCCAGTCTCTTTTTCAGACTCCGTCACCTCACACTACCCCAGTCTCTTCTTCAGACTCCGTCACCTCACACTACCCCAGTCTCTTCTTCAGACTCCGTCACCTCACACTACCCCAGTCTCTTCTTCAGACTCCGTCACCTCACACTACCCCAGTCTCTTTTTCAGACTCCGTCACCTCACACTACCCCAGTCTATTTTTTAGACTCCGTCACCTCACACTACCCCAGTCTCTTCTTCAGACTCCGTCACCTCACACTACCCCAGTCTCCGGCTACCTTTTGGCTCACATCTCTCTCTCTGTCTGTCTGTCTCTCTCTCTCTTTCTCGCTCACTCTCTGTCTCTGACCCCTCACTCTCTCTCTGTCTCTCTCTCTTTCTCTCTCTCTCTCTCTGACTCCTCGCTCTCTTTCTCTCTGACTCCTCTCTCTCTCTCTGAATCCTCTCTGTCTCTGACTCATCTCTCTCTCTCTCACTCTCAGTTCTGTCTTTTTCTTGTTTTGCTTTCTCTCTTTCTCTCTCTCTCATATCTCGTGGAATGATACTTGACAAACAAACTGCATTTAAACTGAGCCACTTCCATTCAGTCTTCGCTTCTGTTTATGTCTGTGTCGCGTGAAGTTACTACCAGGCTATCCATACCTCTACTATGTGAAGTTACCACCAGGCTATCCATACCTCTACTATGTGAAGTTACTACCAGGCTATCCATACCTCTACTATGCTATGTGAAGTTACCACCAGGCTATCCATACCTCTACTATGCTATGTGAAGTTACTACCAGGCTATCCATACCTCTACTATGTGAAGTTACCACCAGGCTATCCATACCTCTACTATGTGAAGTTACTACCAGGCTATCCATACCTCTACTATGTGAAGTTACCACCAGGCTATCCATACCTCTACTATGTGAAGTTACCACCAGGCTATCCATACCTCTACTATGTGAAGTTACCACCAGGCTATCCATACCTCTACTATGTGAAGTTACCACCAGGCTATCCATACCTCTACTATGGGAAGTTACCACCAGGCTATCCATACCTCTACTATGTGAAGTTACTACCAGGCTATCCATACCTCTACTATGCTATGTGAAGTTACCACCAGGCTATCCATACCTCTACTATGTGAAGTTACCACCAGGCTATCCATACCTCTACTATGCTATGTGAAGTTACCACCAGGCTATCCATACCTCTACTATGTGAAGTTACTACCAGGCTATCCATACCTCTACTATGTGAAGTTACCACCAGGCTATCCATACCTCTACTATGCTATGTGAAGTTACCACCAGGCTATCCATACCTCTACTATACTATGTGAAGTTACCACCAGGCTATCCATACCTCTACTATGTGAAGTTACCACCAGGCTATCCATACCTCTACTATGTGAAGTTACCACCAGGCTATCCATACCTCTACTATGCTATGTGAAGTTACTACCAGGCTATCCATACCTCTACTATGTGAAGTTACCACCAGGCTATCCATACCTCTACTATGTGAAGTTACCACCAGGCTATCCATACCTCTACTATGTGAAGTTACTACCAGGCTATCCATACCTCTACTATGTGAAGTTACCACCAGGCTATCCATACCTCTACTATGTGAAGTTACCACCAGGCTATCCATACCTCTACTATGTGAAGATACCACCAGGCTATCCATACCTCTACTATGCTATGTGAAGTTACCACCAGGCTATCCATACCTCTACTATGTGAAGTTACCACCAGGCTATCCATACCTCTACTATGTGAAGTTACTACCAGGCTATCCATACCTCTACTATGCTATGTGAAGTTACCACCAGGCTATCCATACCTCTACTATGTGAAGTTACTACCAGGCTATCCATACCTCTACTATGCTATGTGAAGTTACCACCAGGCTATCCATACCTCTACTATGTGAAGATACCACCAGGCTATCCATACCTCTACTATGTGAAGTTCCCACCAGGCTATCCATACCTCTACTATGTGAAGTTACTACCAGGCTATCCATACCTCTACTATGCTATGTGAAGTTACCACCAGGCTATCCATACCTCTACTATGTGAAGTTACCACCAGGCTATCCATACCTCTACTATGCTATGTGAAGTTACCACCAGGCTATCCATACCTCTACTATGTGAAGTTACTACCAGGCTATCCATACCTCTACTATGCTATGTGAAGTTACCACCAGGCTATCCATACCTCTACTATGCTATGTGAAGTTACCACCAGGCTATCCATACCTCTACTATGCTATGTGAAGTTACCACCAGGCTATCCATACCTCTACTATGCTATGTGAAGTTACCACCAGGCTATCCATACCTCTACTATGTGAAGTTACCACCAGGCTATCCATACCTCTACTATGCTATGTGAAGTTACCACCAGGCTATCCATACCTCTGCTATGTGAAGTTACCACCAGGCTATCCATACCTCTACTATGTGAAGTTACCACCAGGCTATCCATACCTCTACTATGTGAAGTTACTACCAGGCTATCCATACCTCTACTATGCTATGTGAAGTTACCACCAGGCTATCCATACCTCTACTATGCTATGTGAAGTTACCACCAGGCTATCCATACCTCTACTATGCTATGTGAAGTTACCACCAGGCTATCCATACCTCTACTATGCTATGTGAAGTTACCACCAGGCTATCCATACCTCTACTATGCTATGTGAAGTTACCACCAGGCTATCCATACCTCTACTATGTGAAGTTACCACCAGGCTATCCATACCTCTACTATGTGAAGTTACCACCAGGCTATCCATACCTCTACTATGTGAAGTTACTACCAGGCTATCCATACCTCTACTATGTGAAGTTACTACCAGGCTATCCATACCTCTACTATGTGAAGTTACCACCAGGCTATCCATACCTCTACTATGTGAAGTTACCACCAGGCTATCCATACCTCTACTATGCTATGTGAAGTTACCACCAGGCTATCCATACCTCTACTATGTGAAGTTACCACCAGGCTATCCATACCTCTACTATGCTATGTGAAGTTACCACCAGGCTATCCATACCTCTACTATGTGAAGTTACTACCAGGCTATCCATACCTCTACTATGCTATGTGAAGTTACCACCAGGCTATCCATACCTCTACTATGCTATGTGAAGTTACCACCAGGCTATCCATACCTCTACTATGCTATGTGAAGTTACCACCAGGCTATCCATACCTCTACTATGCTATGTGAAGTTACCACCAGGCTATCCATACCTCTACTATGTGAAGTTACCACCAGGCTATCCATACCTCTACTATGTGAAGTTACCACCAGGCTATCCATACCTCTACTATGTGAAGTTACTACCAGGCTATCCATACCTCTACTATGTGAAGTTACTACCAGGCTATCCATACCTCTACTATGTGAAGTTACTACCAGGCTATCCATACCTCTACTATGTGAAGTTACCACCAGGCTATCCATACCTCTACTATGCTATGTGAAGTTACTACCAGGCTATCCATACCTCTACTATGTGAAGTTACCACCAGGCTATCCATACCTCTACTATGCTATGTGAAGTTACCACCAGGCTATCCATACCTCTACTATGTGAAGTTACCACCAGGCTATCCATACCTCTACTATGCTATGTGAAGTTACCACCAGGCTATCCATACCTCTACTATGCTATGTGAAGTTACCACCAGGCTATCCATACCTCTACTATGTGAAGTTACTACCAGGCTATCCATACCTCTACTATGCTATGTGAAGTTACCACCAGAATATCCATACCTCTACTATGCTATGTGAAGTTACCACCAGGCTATCCATACCTCTACTATGCTATGTGAAGTTACCACCAGGCTATCCATACCTCTACTATGCTATGTGAAGTTACCACCAGGCTATCCATACCTCTACTATGTGAAGTTACCACCAGGCTATCCATACCTCTACTATGTGAAGTTACCACCAGGCTATCCATACCTCTACTATGTGAAGTTACTACCAGGCTATCCATACCTCTACTATGTGAAGTTACCACCAGGCTATCCATACCTCTACTATGTGAAGTTACCACCAGGCTATCCATACCTCTACTATGCTATGTGAAGTTACCACCAGGCTATCCATACCTCTACTATGTGAAGTTACCAGCAGGCTATCCATACCTCTACTATGTGAAGTTACTACCAGGCTATCCATACCTCTACTATGTGAAGTTACCACCAGGCTATCCATACCTCTACTATGCTATGTGAAGTTACCACCAGGCTATCCATACCTCTACTATGCTATGTGAAGTTACCACCAGGCTATCCATACCTCTACTATACTATGTGAAGTTACCACCAGGCTATCCATACCTCTACTATGTGAAGTTACTACCAGGCTATCCATACCTCTACTATGCTATGTGAAGTTACCACCAGGCTATCCATACCTCTACTATGTGAAGTTACCACCAGGCTATCCATACCTCTACTATGTGAAGTTACTACCAGGCTATCCATACCTCTACTATGTGAAGTTACTACCAGGCTATCCATACCTCTACTATGTGAAGTTACCACCAGGCTATCCATACCTCTACTATGCTATGTGAAGTTACCACCAGGCTATCCATACCTCTGCTATGTGAAGTTACTACCAGGCTATCCATACCTCTACTATGTGAAGTTACCACCAGGCTATCCATACCTCTGCTATGCTATGTGAAGTTACCACCAGGCTATCCATACCTCTACTATGTGAAGTTACTACCAGGCTATCCATACCTCTGCTATGCTATGTGAAGTTACCACCAGGCTATCCATACCTCTGCTATGTGAAGTTCCCACCAGGCTATCCATACCTCTACTATGCTATGTGAAGTTACTACCAGGCTATCCATACCTCTACTATGTGAAGTTACCACCAGGCTATCCATACCTCTACTATGCTATGTGAAGTTACCACCAGGCTATCCATACCTCTACTATGTGAAGTTACCACCAGGCTATCCATACCTCTACTATACTATGTGAAGTTACCACCATGCTATCCATACCTCTACTATGTGAAGTTACCACCAGGCTATCCATACCTCTACTATGTGAAGTTACTACCAGGCTATCCATACCTCTACTATGTGAAGTTACCACCAGGCTATCCATACCTCTACTATGCTATGTGAAGTTACCACCAGGCTATCCATACCTCTACTATGCTATGTGAAGTTACTACCAGGCTATCCATACCTCTACTATGTGAAGTTACCACCAGGCTATCCATACCTCTGCTATGCTATGTGAAGTTACCACCAGGCTATCCATACCTCTACTATGCTATGTGAAGTTACCACCAGGCTATCCATACCTCTACTATGTGAAGTTACCACCAGGCTATCCATACCTCTACTATGTGAAGTTACTACCAGGCTATCCATACCTCTACTATGTGAAGTTACTACCAGGCTATCCATACCTCTACTATGTGAAGTTACCACCAGGCTATCCATACCTCTACTATGTGAAGTTACCACCAGGCTATCCATACCTCTACTATGCTATGTGAAGTTACCACCAGGCTATCCATACCTCTACTATGTGAAGTTACTACCAGGCTATCCATACCTCTACTATGTGAAGTTACCACCAGGCTATCCATACCTCTACTATGCTATGTGAAGTTACCACCAGGCTATCCATACCTCTACTATGTGAAGTTACCACCAGGCTATCCATACCTCTACTATGTGAAGTTACCACCAGGCTATCCATACCTCTACTATGTCATGTTGCTCTTTGGGTGCGGTTTTGTACATCAGAGATGAGCTAATAGGAGAACTTGTTCCAATCACGGGGTGAAGGCCACTAATTTCTCTGACAGAATTGTGGCACAAGCCCCATGTTTTGGAGGATACACCAAGCCTAAGTACCAAGTATGAGTGTGTTATGGTTTTCTATGCTTCTGAGTGACGCAGCGGTCTAAGGCACTCCATCTCACTGATATAGGCGTCACTACAGACCCTGGTTCGTTTCCAGGCTGTATCACAACCGGCCGTGATCGGGAGTCCCATAGGGCCGGTGCACAATTGTCCCAGCATCGTCCGGGTTTGGCCGTGGTAGGCCGTCATTGTAAATAAGAATTTGTTCTTAACTGACTTGCCTAGTTAAATAAAGGTTAAATTTAAAAAATCTAATTAAATATAAAAGACCCTCATACAGTGCCTTCAGAAAGTATTCAATCAATCAATCCAATGTATTTATATAGCCCTTACATCAGCCGATGTCACAAAGTGCTGTACAGAAACTCAGCCTAAAACCCCAAATAGCAAGCAATGCAGATGTAGAAGCACGGTGGCTAGGAAAAACTCCCTAGAAAGGCCAGAACTTGGGGAAAAACCTAGAGAGGAAGCAGGCTCTGAGGGGTGGTCAGTCCTCTTCTGGCTGTGCCGGGCGGAGATTATAACAAAACATGGCCAAGATGTTCAAACTTTCATAGATGACCAGCAGGGTCAGATAATAATAATCACAATGGATGTAGAGGATGCAACAGGTCAGGACCTTAGGAATAAATCTCAGTTGGCTTTTCATAGCCGATCACTCAGACTTAGAGACAGCAGGTGCGGGAGAGAGAGAGTCCAAACAGCAGGTCCGGGACAAGGTAGCACGTCCAGTGAACAGGTCAGGGTTCCATAGCCACAGGCAGAACAGTTGAAACTGGAGCAGCAGCATGACCAGGTGAACCAGGAGTCACAGGACAGGTATTCCCGAGGCATGGTCCTAGGGCTCAGGTCCTCCGAGAGAAGAGAGAGAGAAAGAGAGAGAGAGAAAGAGAGAATTAGAGGGAGCATACTTAAATTCACACAGGACACCGGACAAGACATGAGAAATACTCCAGATATAACAGACTGACCCTAGCCCCCCGACATGTAAACTATTGCGGCATAAATACTGGAGGCTGAGACAGGAGGGGTCGGGAGACACTGTGGCCCTGTCCGACGATACCCCCAGACAGGGCCAAACAGGCAGGATATAACCCCACCCACTTTGCCAAGGCACAGCCCCAACACTACTAGAGGGATATCTTCAACCAACAACCTACTACCCTGAGACAAGGCCGAGTATAGCCCACGAAGACATGGCATGAACCCGAGTGGGGCGCCAACCCGGACAGGAAGATCACGCCTGTGACTCAACCCACTCAAATGACGCACCCCTCCTAGGGACGGCATGGAAGAGCACCAGTAAGCCAGTGACTCAGCCCCCGTAAAAGGGTTAGAAGCAGAGAATCCCAGTGGAGAGAGGGGAACCGGCCAGGCAGAGACAGCAAGGGTGGTTTGTCGCTCCAGTGCCTTCCCAGCGACGACGTTGTCCTTCTTTTGGGGACATGGGGTTGTCGACTGAGCCGAGGAGAGAGCCAGAGACCGCCTGGGAGTCGATGGAGCAATTGGAGGAGGGAGATCGGAGAGAGATG
This sequence comes from Salvelinus fontinalis, assembly GCF_029448725.1. Taxonomy (NCBI): domain Eukaryota; kingdom Metazoa; phylum Chordata; class Actinopteri; order Salmoniformes; family Salmonidae; genus Salvelinus; species Salvelinus fontinalis. The sequence continues at coordinate 4,685,681 of NC_074669.1, forward strand.
TTGGTTAGGTGTATACTGCAGCGCATTCGCCCTGAAGAGCGTATCATCAGTCTGGTGCAACCTGTGCCGGCTCCACACACCAGTTCTCCAGTGCTCCTCCCCAGCCCGGTACGTCCTGTGTCGGCTCTTCGCACTCGCCCTGAAGAGCGTGTCATCAGTCCAGTGAAACCTGTGCCGGCGCCACACACCAGGCCTCCAGTGTGCCTCCCCAGCCCGGTACGTCCTGTGACGGCTCCCCGCACCAGTTCTCCAGTGCGTCTCCCCAGCCCGGTACGTCCTGTGCCGGCTCCCCGCACTCTCCCTGAAGAGCGTGTCATCAGTCCGGTGAAACCTGTGCCGGCTCCACACACCAGGCCTCCAGTGCGCCTCCCCAGCCCGGTATGTCCTGTGCCGGACTCGTCCCGCACTCATCCAGTGCGTGTGTACAGTCCGGAGTCTCCAGCGACGGTCTACAGCCCGGAACCTCCAGCGACGGTTCACAGTCCAGAGCTTCCAGCAACGGTTCAGAGCCTCCAGTGACGGTCCACGGCCCAGAGCTTCCAGTGAAGGTCTACAGCCCGGAGCTTCCTGCGCCGGTGCCATGGCCGGAGAATTCCACTGCGCCGATGCCCAGTCCAGGCACGGCGTCCAGTCCTGCTCTATGGCCGGAGCCTTCCTCTGCGCCAGTGCCCAGTCCAGTCCAGGCACGGCGTCCCGCTCCATGGCCGGAGCCTTCCTCTGCGCCGGTGCCCAGTCCAGGCACGACGTCCAGTCCCGCTCCATGGCCGGAGCCTTCCTATGCGCCGGTGCCCAGTCCAGGCACGGCGTCCAGTCCCGCTCCAAGGCCGGAGCCTTCCTCTGCGTCGGTGCCCAGTCCAGGCACTGCGTCCAGTCCCGATCCATGGCAGGAGCCTTCGTCTGCGTCGTTGCCCAGTCCAGGCACGGCGTCCCGCTCCATGGCCGGAGCCTTCCTCTGCGCCGGTGCCCAGTCCAGGCTTTGCGTCCAGTCCCGATCCATGGCCGGAGCCTTCCTCTGCACCGGTGCCCAGTCCAGGCACGGCGTCCAGTCCCGCTCCATGGCCGGAGCCTTCCTCTGCGCCGGTGCCCAGTCCAGGCACGACGTCCAGTCCCGCTCCATGGCCGGAGCCTTCCTCTGCGCCGGTGTCCAGTCCAGGCTTTGCGTCCAGTCCCGATCCATGGCCGGAGCCTTCCTCTGCACCGGTGCCCAGTCCGGGCACGGCGTTCAGCCCGGCTTTATGGCGGGATCCGCGGTCTGAGCGGGAGCTACATCATGCACCAGAGCTGCCACCGACGCTAGTTGCCCACCCTAACCCTCCCCATCTGGTTTCAGGTTTTGTGGTCAGAGTCCGCACCTTTGGGGGGGGGGGGGGGGGGGGGTACTGTCATGCCCTGACCATAGAGAGCCCTCGGGGTTCTCTATGGTGATTTAGGTCAGGGCGTGACTCACAGGTCAAAACTAGATCCAGAGTATGACTGTGGCAGTGAGTAGGTCCAGAGACATGTTGGACAAAACCCAATACGATAGGAACAAGGTTCGATAGGAATTCAGGGAACTCAGTGAGGAACGCTGTATACGGCCCAGGAGGCTTATAAACAGTAGCTATAAAAAGTGACTGATTAGGCTGCATAGATTTCATGACTAGAAGCTCAAAAGACGAAAACGCAGTCATTTGTTTTTTGTAAATTGAAATTTGGTATCGTTAATGTTAGCAACACTGTTAGCAGGCTTAAGCCATGCTGTCCATGCTGGTCATTTATGAACATTTGAACATCTTGGCCATGTTCTGTTATAATCTCCACCCGGCACAGCCAGAAGAGGACTAGCCACCCCTCATAGCCTGGTTCCTCTCTAGGTTTCTTCCTAGGTTTTGGCCTTTCTAGGGATTTTTTCCTAGCCACCGTGCTTCTACACCTGCATTGCTTGCTGTTTGGGGTTTTAGGCTGGGTTTCTGTACAGCACTTTGATATATCAGCTGATGTAAGAATGGCTATATAAATAAATTGGATTTGATGATCAAGATTATGATCAATGATTAGTTCATTGACTATAACTGCCTTGGAAGTGGGGGATCTAACATTAAGTAGCCCTATTTTGAGATGTCAGATATCACAATCTCTTTCGATAATGACAGGAATGGAGGAGGTCTTTATTCCAGTGAGATTGCTAAGGCGAACACCGCCATGTTTAGTTTTGCCCAACCTAGATCGAGGCACAGACATGGTCTCAATGGGGATAGCTATTCAGACCCCTTGACTTTTTCCACATTTTGTTACGTTACAGCCTTATTCTAAAAGGATTAAATAGTTTTTTTCCCTCATCAATCTACTACACACAACACACAACTAATGACACACAACACACAACTAATGACAAACCAAAAACAGGTTTTTAGACATTTTTGCTAATGTGTTACAAATACTGAGTACGTCATCATTAGAGTCTTGAGTGTCTACCCCTATCGATTGATGTGGAGCTTTACGTGTGCTAACTTAAAGTGACCAAACTTAGTCTTAAACTTGAAGTGGTTCAGGATAGATTTGATTTAACAGATGGTGTGTTAATGTCATTAGCTATGGCTCGGCCATATCCGATAGAGTCATCGAGAAGTCCTTCACTCTATTGCTGCCCTCTCGTAAATCACCAGTGACTACCCCGTGATGCTAACCGCTAGTGACTACCCCGTGATGCTAACCGCTAGTGACTACCCCGTGATGCTAACCGCTAGTGACTACCCCGTGATGCTAACCGCTAGTGACTACCCCGTGATGCTAACCGCTAGTGACTACCCCGTGATGCTAACCGCTAGTGACTACCCCGTGATGCTAAACGCCAGTTACTACTTGTGTGTGTGGAAGCCGTGGCTGAGAGGGCACAGAGAGATAACCCCACATTTGTGTGCAGGTAAACTCACGGGTTACACTCACAGAGCTGATTAACACAGTGGCTGTGTGTACGTGCTCGTTGTGACTGTCAGATGTAACTAAGGAGTTTTTCTGCCCTGCTATATAAACCATATTATTTCTATTATACTAGAACACAGCCTAACTTTTCTATGAGGAGGCCTCAGGGTGACCTCTACTCATTGTTCTTGTCAGTTTGTTCTCTTCCCCCTTAGAGGAGTGCAGGGCTCATCCCAGTCCTTTAAAGTCCTTCTTTCAGGGTAGGAGAGGAGGAGACATGTCACAGTGCTCCTTCACCCCTCCTGTAGAAAACACTGGTCCTATTCAATGTTTTACATCTCTTAGAGTCTCTTCCACCCAGGCAATTAATTCTGTGCACCTGAATGTGTGTAACGCAAGCACACGTCAGAACGCATCCACACACACGCCCTTGTCAGTCATCGCTTCTTTTGAATGTTACAGCATGCCGCCACAGGGCAAAACTCCTGAAAAGCACCTGCTCGTATGTGTGTGTGTGAGAACTAGCGCTGTGTGATCTTTTGCGCTCGAACAGGAAACACTGGCAGGGCAATGTAGCCAAAGCAAACACACACACACTCCCAAACCTACCATCTGGAGAAGGCCTGCACCTGCTACCAAAGGATTGTGATGTCATTCTCCTGAAAGAATGCCACACGTGGTTTAGATGGTAGTTGGAGGTATCCACTGAAAGATTCTCAAACAGTTGGTAGTTCGAGGTATCCACTGAAAGATTCTCAAACAGTTGTTAGTTCGAGGTATCCACTGAAAGATTCTCAAACAGTTGTTAGTTCGAGGTATCCACTGAAAGATTCTCAAACAGTTGGTAGTTCGAGGTATCCACTGAAAGATTCTCAAACAGTTGGTAGTTCGAGGTATCCACTGAAAGATTCTCAAACAGTTGTTAGTTCGAGGTATCCACTGAAAGATTCTCAAACAGTTGGTAGTTCGAGGTATCCACTGAAAGATTCTCAAAAAGCTGTTAGTTCGAGGTATCCACTGAAAGATTCTCAAACAGTTGTTAGTTCGAGGTATCCACTGAAAGATTCTAAAGATTCTGAATAGGTAGTAATGGCGCTGAAGGAGATGGCCGCCGTTTCACGATCCCGTAACCAATGGTGCTATTGTGTATGTTTTTTCGCGTTATTTGTAACTTATTTTGTACATAATGTTTCTGCCACCGTGTCTTATAACCGAAAAGAGCTTCTTGATATCAGGGCAGTTATTACTCACCCCGTACTGGAGGAATTATTCTTCAATGAGTCGGAGGGGAAGGATTTACTCCAGACACCCGACAAGGCCCTCATCCCTTCGGGTTTTAAGCTTATTCGGCAGAATAGATCAGCGGCCTCTGGTAAGACAAGGGCCTATGCATATTTGTAAACAACAGCTGGTGCACGAAATCTAAGGAAGTCTCAAGGTTTTGCTTGCCTGAGGTAGAGTATCTCATGATAAGCTGTAGACCACACTATTTACCAAGAGAGTTTACATCTATATTTTTCATAGCTGTCTATAAACCACCGCAGACTGATGCTGGCATAATGAGCTGTATACGGCCATAAGCAAACAGGTCATCCAGAGGCAGCGCTCCTAGTGGCCAGGGACTTTAATGCAGGGAGACTCAAATCAGTTTTACCTAATCAGCATGTTCTATCAGCATGTTAAATGTGCAACCAGAAGAAAAAATCTCTAGACCACCTTTACTCCACACACAGAGACGCGTACAAAGCTCTCCCTCGCCCTCCATTTGGCAAATCTGACCATAATTCTATCCTCCTGATTCCTGCTTACAAGCAAAAGACTGAAGCAGGAAGCACCATTGGCTCGGTCAATAAGAAAGTGGTCAGATGAAGCAGATGCTAAGCTACAGGACTGTTTTGCTAGTACAGACTGGAATATGTTCCGGGATTCTTCTGATGGCATTGAGGAGTACACCACATCAGTCACTGGCTTCATCAATAAGTGCATCGATGACGTCGTCCCCACAGTGACCGTACATACCCCAACCAGAAGCCATGGATAACAGGCAACATCCGTACTGAGCTGAAGGGTAGAGCTGCCGCTTTCAAGGAGCGGGACTCTAACCCAGAAGCTTATAAGAAATCCCGCTATGTCCTCCGACGAACCATCAAGCAGGCAAAGCGTTAATACAGGACTACAATTGAATCGTACTACACCGCTTCTGACGCTCGTCGGATGTGGCAGGGCTTGCAAACTATTTTACAGACTACAGTGGTTGCAAAACTAAAAGTTTTTTGATTATGCTGTGGGACTTAGAGGTATTTTGTGATTTAGTACAGTACCCTGCGTCACTACTTCATTGCTCCAGACCAGCACAAGGGGGAGTTAGAGCACTGATTATGCTTTTGGGTCCCAAGGTGCTACTGTGTCTCTAAAAATCTGCTTATTTTTTTGTTACTCTCACAGATATATTATTAACCCTGTTTTTCACAAGCGTGAATTCTGCAAACAACTTTTCTTGCATGACAATATATATTGGATATACAGTTGAAGTCGGAAGTTTACATACACCTTAGCCAAATATATTTAAACTCAGTTTTTCACAATTCCTGACATTTAATGTGAAATGTCAGAATAATAGTAGAGAGAATTATTTATTTCAGCTTTTCTTTCTTTCATCACATTCCCAGTGGGTCAGAAGTTTACATACACTCAATTAGTATTTGGTAGCATTGCCTTTAAATTGTTTAACTTGGGTCAAACATTTTGGGTAGCCTTCCTCAAGCTTCCCACAATAAGTTGGGTGAATTTTGGCCCATTCCTCCTGACAGAGCTGCTGTAACTGAGTCAGGTTTGTAGGCCTCCTTGCTCGCACACGCTTTTTCAGTTCTGCCCACATATTTTCTATAGGATTGAGGTCAGGGCTTTGTGATGGCCACTCCAATACCTTGACTTTGCTGTCCTTAAGCCATTTTGCCACAAATTTGGAAGTATGCTTGGGGTCATTGTCCATTTGGAAGACCCATTTGCGACCAAACTTTAACTTCCTGACTGATGTCTTGAGATGTTGCGTCAATATATCCACATAATTTTCCTCCCTCATGATGCCATCTATTTTGTGAAGTGCACCAGTCCCTCCAGCAGCAAAGCACCCCCACAATATGATGCTGCCACCCCCGTGCTTCACGCTGTGTGCGAGTGAGTGAGTGAGTGAGTGAGTGAGTGAGTGAGTGAGTGTGAGTGAGTGAGTGAGGGTGCGTATTCCGTTGCATATGTGTGTGTCATCAGTGTAATGTGGTGTTAGAGATGGAACATGTAGACACTCTGACACTGGGACAAACATGTAGACACTGGGACAGACATGTAGACACTGGGACAGACATGTAGACACTGAGACAGACATGTAGACACTGGGACAGACATGTAGACACTGGGACAGACATGTAGACACTGGGACAGACATGTAGACACTGAGACAGACTTGTAGACACTGGGACAGACATGTAGACACTGGGACAGACATGTAGACACTGGGACAGACATGTAGACACTGGGACAGACATGTAGACACTGGGACAGACTTGTAGACACTGGGACAGACATGTAGACACTGGAACAGACTTGTAGACACTGGGACAGACTTGTAGACACTGGGACAGACTTGTAGACACTGACAGACTTGTAGACACTGGGACAGACATGTAGACACTGGGACAGACTTGTAGACACTGGGACAGACATGTAGACACTGGAACAGACTTGTAGACACTGGGACAGACTTGTAGACACTGGGACAGACTTGTAGACACTGACAGACTTGTAGACACTGACAGACATGTAGACACTGAGACAGACATGTATACACTGGGACAGACATGTAGACACTGGGACAGGCATGTAGACACTGGGACAGACATGTAGACACTGGGACAGACATGTAGACACTCTGACACTGGGACAGACTTGTAGACACTGGGACAGACTTGTAGACACTGGGACAGACTTGTAGACACTGGGACAGACATGTAGACACTGAGACAGACATGTAGACACTGGGACAGACATGTAGACACTGGGACAGACATGTAGACACTGAGACAGACATGTAGACACTGGGACAGACATGTAGACACTGGGACAGACATGTAGACACTGGGACAGACATGTAGACACTGGGACAGACATGTAGACACTGGGACAGGCATGTAGACACTGGGACAGACATGTAGACACTGGGACAGACATGTAGACACTCTGACACTGGGACAGACTTGTAGACACTGGGACAGACTTGTAGACACTGGGACAGACTTGTAGACACTGGGACAGACATGTAGACACTGAGACAGACATGTAGACACTGGGACAGACATGTAGACACTGGGACAGACATGTAGACACTGGGACAGACATGTAGACACTGGGACAGACATGTAGACACTGGGACAGACATGTAGACACTGGGACAGACATGTAGACACTGGGACAGACATGTAGACACTGGGACAGACATGTAGACACTGGGACAGACATGTAGACACTCTGACACTGGGACAGACTTGTAGACACTGGGACAGACATGTAGACACTGGGACAGACATGTAGACACTGGGACAGACATGTAGACACTGACACAGACATGTAGACACTGGGACAGACATGTAGACACTGGGACAGACATGTAGACACTGGGACAGACATGTAGACACTGGGACAGACTTGTAGACACTGGGACAGACTTGTAGACACTGAGACAGACATGTAGACACTGGGACAGACATGTAGACACTGGGACAGACATGTAGACACTGGGACAGACATGTAGACACTGGGACAGACTTGTAGACACTGGGACAGACATGTAGACACTGGAACAGACTTGTAGACACTGGGACAAACTTGTAGACACTGGGACAGACTTGTAGACACTGACAGACTTGTAGACACTGGGACAGACATGTAGACACTGGGACAGACTTGTAGACACTGGGACAGACATGTAGACACTGGGACAGACATGTAGACACTGGGACAGACATGTAGACACTCTGACACTGGGACAGACTTGTAGACACTGGGACAGACTTGTAGACACTGGGACAGACATGTAGACACTGAGACAGACATGTAGACACTGGGACAGACATGTAGACACTGGGACAGACATGTAGACACTGAGACAGACATGTAGACACTGGGACAGACATGTAGACACTGGGACAGACTTGTAGACACTGGGACAGACATGTAGACACTGAGACAGACATGTAGACACTGAGACAGACATGTAGACACTGGGACAGACATGTAGACACTGGGACAGACATGTAGACACTGGGACAGACATGTAGACACTGGGACAGACATGTAGACACTGGGACAGACATGTAGACACTGGGACAGACATGTAGACACTCTGACACTGGGACAGACTTGTAGACACTGGGACAGACATGTAGACACTGGGACAGACATGTAGACACTGGGACAGACATGTAGACACTGAGAGACTTGTAGACACTGAGACAGACTTGTAGACACTGAGAGACTTGTAGACACTGAGACAGACTTGTAGACACTGGGACAGACTTGTAGACACTGGGACAGACATGTAGACACTGGGACAGACATGTAGACACTGGGACAGACATGTAGACACTGAGACAGACATGTAGACACTGGGACAGACATGTAGACACTGGGACAGACATGTAGACACTGGGACAGACATGTAGACACTGGGACAGACATGTAGACACTGAGACAGACATGTAGACACTGGGACAGACATGTAGACACTGGGACAGACATGTAGACACTCTGACACTGGGACAGACATGTAGACACTGAGACAGACATGTAGACACTGGGACAGACATGTAGACACTGGGACAGACATGTAGACACTGGGACAGACTTGTAGACACTGGGACAGACTTGTAGACACAGGGACAGACATGTAGACACTGGGACAGACATGTAGACACTGAGACAGACTTGTAGACACTGGGACAGACATGTAGACACTGGGACAGACATGTAGACACTGAGACAGACATGTAGACACAGGGACAGACATGTAGACACTGGGACAGACATGTAGACACTGGGACAGACTTGTAGACACTGGGACAGACATGTAGACACTGGGACAGACATGTAGACACTGAGACAGACATGTAGACACTGGGACAGACATGTAGAAACTGAGACAGACATGTAGACACTGAGACAGACATGTAGACACTCTGACACTGGGACAGACATGTAGACACAGGGACAGACATGTAGACACTGGGACAGACATGTAGACACTGGGACAGACATGTAGACACTGGGACAGACATGTAGACACTGACACAGACATGTAGACACTGGGACAGACATGTAGACACTGGGACAGACATGTAGACACTGACACAGACATGTAGACACTGGGACAGACATGTAGACACTGAGAGACTTGTAGACACTGAGACAGACTTGTAGACACTCTGACACTGGGACAGACATGTAGACACTGGGACAGACATGTAGACACTGGGACAGACATGTAGACACTGAGACAGACATGTAGACACTCCGACACTGGGACAGACATGTAGACACAGGGACAGACATGTAGACACTGGGACAGACATGTAGACACTGGGACAGACATGTAGACACTGGGACAGACATGTAGACACTGACACAGACATGTAGACACTGGGACAGACATGTAGACACTGGGACAGACATGTAGACACTGGGACAGACATGTAGACACTGACACAGACATGTAGACACTGGGACAGACATGTAGACACTGAGAGACTTGTACACAGAGACAGACATGTAGACACTGGGACAGACTTGTAGACACTGGGACAGACTTGTAGACACTGGGACAGACTTGTAGACACTGGGACAGACTTGTAGACACTGGGACAGACTTGTAGACACTGAGACAGACATGTAGACACTGGGACAGACATGTAGACACTGGGACAGACATGTAGACACTGGGACAGACATGTAGACACTGGGACAGACTTGTAGACACTGGGACAGACTTGTAGACACTGGGACAGACTTGTAGACACTGGGACAGACTTGTAGACACTGAGACAGACATGTAGACACTGGGACAGACTTGTAGACACTGGGACAGACATGTAGACACTCTGACACTGGGACAGACATGTAGACACTGAGACAGACATGTAGACACTGGGACAGACATGTAGACACTGGGACAGACATGTAGACACTGGGACAGACTTGTAGACACTGGGACAGACTTGTAGACACAGGGACAGACATGTAGACACTGGGACAGACATGTAGACACTGAGACAGACTTGTAGACACTGGGACAGACATGTAGACACTGGGACAGACATGTAGACACTGAGACAGACATGTAGACACAGGGACAGACATGTAGACACTGGGACAGACATGTAGACACTGGGACAGACTTGTAGACACTGGGACAGACATGTAGACACTGGGACAGACATGTAGACACTGAGACAGACATGTAGACACTGGGACAGACATGTAGAAACTGAGACAGACATGTAGACACTGAGACAGACATGTAGACACTCTGACACTGGGACAGACATGTAGACACAGGGACAGACATGTAGACACTGGGACAGACATGTAGACACTGGGACAGACATGTAGACACTGGGACAGACATGTAGACACTGACACAGACATGTAGACACTGGGACAGACATGTAGACACTGGGACAGACATGTAGACACTGACACAGACATGTAGACACTGGGACAGACATGTAGACACTGAGAGACTTGTAGACACTGAGACAGACTTGTAGACACTCTGACACTGGGACAGACATGTAGACACTGGGACAGACATGTAGACACTGGGACAGACATGTAGACACTGAGACAGACATGTAGACACTCCGACACTGGGACAGACATGTAGACACAGGGACAGACATGTAGACACTGGGACAGACATGTAGACACTGGGACAGACATGTAGACACTGGGACAGACATGTAGACACTGACACAGACATGTAGACACTGGGACAGACATGTAGACACTGGGACAGACATGTAGACACTGGGACAGACATGTAGACACTGACACAGACATGTAGACACTGGGACAGACATGTAGACACTGAGAGACTTGTAGACACTGAGACAGACATGTAGACACTGGGACAGACTTGTAGACACTGGGACAGACTTGTAGACACTGGGACAGACTTGTAGACACTGGGACAGACTTGTAGACACTGGGACAGACTTGTAGACACTGAGACAGACATGTAGACACTGGGACAGACATGTAGACACTGGGACAGACATGTAGACACTGGGACAGACATGTAGACACTGGGACAGACTTGTAGACACTGGGACAGACTTGTAGACACTGGGACAGACTTGTAGACACTGGGACAGACTTGTAGACACTGAGACAGACATGTAGACACTGGGACAGACTTGTAGACACTGGGACAGACATGTAGACACTGAGACAGACATGTAGACACTGGGACAGACTTGTAGACACTGGGACAGACATGTAGACACTGGGACAGACTTGTAGACACTGAGACAGACATGTAGACACTGAGACAGACATGTAGACACTGGGACAGACTTGTAGACACTGGGACAGACTTGTAGACACTGGGACAGACTTGTAGACACTGGGACAGACTTGTAGACACTGGGACATCCATGTAGACACTGAGACAGACTTGTAGACACTGGGACAGACTTGTAGACACTGAGACAGACTTGTAGACACTGGGACAGACTTGTAGACACTGGGACAGACATGTAGACACTGGGACAGACTTGTAGACACTGGGACAGACATGTAGACACTGGGACAGACTTGTAGACACTGGGACAGACTTGTAGACACTGGGACAGACTTGTAGACATGCACTTGCGGACGAGCACACACATACCACAACGCTAATGAGGCAGAAGATTTTCTTAGTATTTACCGCATGTGTGTGTGTGTGTGTGTGTGTGTGTGTGAGTGTTAGAGCGTTAGAGCCTAACAGTACTTCTCGTGGGTGTGTTCCCTCCTATGGTTTGTCCCAAGTCAGACATGAGTAATACGTTTCTCTGGCTCTATACAATGCACTTCCACCCAAGAGAATGGAACATTTGAATAAGAGTGTACATAACCATACCTATGATGCATTATAAAGTAAATCAACACAGTAGTTTTATTGAAAACCTGTTTGTGTGTGTTTGTTTGATATCCACTACACTGCAGTCTAACTGCGCAGAATGTTCTTCTTCAGAATGTTCAAAGCTTCTTGCTTTGCTCAAACTGAACCCCTCAATACACAATGAACATCTGGTGCAGGATGTAACAACTGTCCCGGCAGGGTTCCCTGAGCTCTACAGTCAGAGTGGTTTCCTGTCTACAGTCAGAGTGGTTTCCTGTCTACAGTCAGAGTGGTTCCCTGAGCTCTACAGTCAGAGTGGTTCCCTGAGCTCTACAGTCAGAGTGGTTTCCTGTCTACAGTCAGAGTGGTTCCCTGAGCTCTACAGTCAGAGTGGTTCCCTGAGCTCTACAGTCAGAGTGGTTTCCTGTCTACAGTCAGAGTGGTTTCCTGTCTACAGTCAGAGTGGTTTCCTGTCTACAGTCAGAGTGGTTTCCTGTCTACAGTCAGAGTGGTTTCCTGTCTACAGTCAGAGTGGTTTCCTGTCTACAGTCAGAGTGGTTTCCTGTCTACAGTCAGAGTGGTTTCCTGTCTACAGTCAGAGTGGTTTCCTGTCTACAGTCAGAGTGGTTCCCTGAGCTCTACAGTCAGAGTGGTTTCCTGTCTACAGTCAGAGTGGTTTCCTGTCTACAGTCAGAGTGGTTCCCTAAGCTCTACAGTCAGAGTGGTTCCCTAAGCTCTACAGTCAGAGTGGTTTCCTGTCTACAGTCAGAGTGGTTTCCTAAGCTCTACAGTCAGAGTGGTTTCCTAAGCTCTACAGTCAGAGTGGTTTCCTGTCTACAGTCAGAGTGGTTTCCTGTCTACAGTCAGAGTGGTTTCCTGTCTACAGTCAGAGTGGTTTCCTGTCTACAGTCAGAGTGGTTTCCTGTCTACAGTCAGAGTGGTTTCCTGTCTACAGTCAGAGTGGTTTCCTGTCTACAGTCAGAGTGGTTTCCTGTCTACAGTCAGAGTGGTTTCCTGTCTACAGTCAGAGTGGTTTCCTGTCTACAGTCAGAGTGGTTCCCTGAGCTCTACAGTCAGAGTGGTTCCCTGAGCTCTACAGTCAGAGTGGTTTCCTGTCTACAGTCAGAGTGGTTTCCTGTCTACAGTCAGAGTGGTTCCCTAAGCTCTACAGTCAGAGTGGTTCCCTAAGCTCTACAGTCAGAGTGGTTTCCTGTCTACAGTCAGAGTGGTTTCCTAAGCTCTACAGTCAGAGTGGTTTCCTAAGCTCTACAGTCAGAGTGGTTTCCTGTCTACAGTCAGAGTGGTTTCCTGTCTACAGTCAGAGTGGTTTCCTGTCTACAGTCAGAGTGGTTTCCTGTCTACAGTCAGAGTGGTTTCCTGTCTACAGTCTGAGTGGATTCCTGCCTACAGTCAGAGTGGTTTCCTGTCTACAGTCAAAGTGGTTTCCTGTCTACAGTCAGAGTGGTTTCCTGTCTACAGTAAGAGTGGTTTCCTGTCTACAGTCTGAGTGTTTTCCTGTGAGGTAGAGTGGCAGAGGGTGGTTAGGACTCTGAACCACAGGGGTCTTCACCTCTCAGCTTGCGGGGCGTGAGTCACTCCCAATCCCCCAGCAGGACCCCGGCTTTGACCTGGATACCCACGGAGGCAAAAACTATCAGGCTCAACAAACTGGCAGGCTTACATGTGGAGGCAGCCAACATCGATCATTTTAGGGACTTACAGCTTCATTCAAACAGTGGGTGTTATGAATGGGTGGTCACAGTACATTGGCGGCATTTGTCAAGCCGGTAGGTCACCTGTCAGTGTTTTCCAAGGACGTTCGATGTGGAAACGAGGCTAGGAGAAGAAGAGTATGGGGAGAATGACTTGGAACCAATAGCACCTAGCTAGCAAATGATGCTAGCCAGAACAGGGCTTGACGTTAGCCGCAGTCTAGCACTGAAGGTACACTAGCGTAAGCCGCAGTCTAGCGGTGAAGGTACACTAGCGTAAGCCGCAGTCTAGCAGTGAAGGTACACTAGCGTAAGCCACAGTCTAGCGCTGAAGGTACACTAGCGTTAGCCACAGTCTAGCGCTGAAGGTACACTAGCGTTAGCCACAGTCTAGCGCTGAAGGTACACTAGCGTTAGCCGCAGTCTAGCACTGAAGGTTCACTAGCATTAGCCGCAGTCTAGCGCTGAAGGTACACTAGCGTTAGCCATAGTCTAGTTACGGTCAGACTAATTAGCGAGTCAGAATCAACCCTGCTCTCCCTGTCCCCTCGACGCTACTCACCGACACCTCTTACACCAGAGCCACTGCAGTGCACTCAGAGGGTGTGAAATTGTGCTCTTTCTGCAGCGGCGGTCATGCTAACAGGCTAACACCAAGTGACAGCGTGGAACAGCCCTCGGGGTACTGGCTTCAATGACTGAGCTAATGTAGCACTGGCTAATAGAGCACTGCTGTTACACAGACACATGTACACTGAGTGTACAAAACATTAGCCCTCAGAACAGCCACAATTCGTTGGGGCATGGACGCTACCATGTGTTGAAAGTGTTCCATAAGGCTGCTGGCCCATTTTGACTCCAATGCTTCCCATAGTTGGCTGGATGTCCTTTGGGTGGGGGACCATTCTTGATACACACAGGAAACTGTTGAGCGTGAAAAACCCAGCAGCGTTGCAGTTCTTGATACAAACCGGTGCGCCTGGTACCTAGTACTATACCCCATTCAAAGGCACTTCAATCTTTTGTCTTGCCCATTCACTCTCTGAATGGCACACATACACAATCCATGTCTCAATTGACTCAATGGTTAAACATCCTTCTTTAACCTGTCTCCTCCCCTTCATCTACAGTGATTGAAGTGGATTTAACAGGTGACATCAATAAGGGATCATAGCTTTCACCTGGATTTACCTGGGCAGTCTGTTATGTGGCAGGTAGTCTAGTGGTTAGAGCGTTGGGCCAGTAACCGAAAGGTTGCTGGTTTGAATCCATGAGCTGACAATGTAAAAATCTGTCGTTCTGCCCCTGAACAAGGCAGTTAACCCACTGTTCCCTGGGTGCCAAAGACGTGGATGTAGATTAAGGCAGCCCCCCCCCCCCACCTCTCTGATTCAGAGGCGTTGGGTTAAATGCGGAAGACATATTTCAGTTGAAGGCATTCAGTTCAGTTGACTGACTAGGTATCACCCTTTCATGGAAATAGCAGGTGTCCTTAATGTTTTGTATGCTCAGTGTACGGTACAGGGATCATGTGTTTTCCTCTCTGGTCCCGGTGGAGGTGAATGCTCTGTGGAGTTCACCGCTAACTCACTGTGACTCAGCCCCAGTCATTGATCACACACAGACAGAAAGACAGACACACAGACAGACAGACAGACAGACAGACAGACACGTATGTACAAATACAAGCATGTGAACACACGCGTCGGCCACACGCACATACTGTACACTCGCAAAATATAAAATGTGAGGACATGCTCCTCAGCCACACACATTCACACCACCCCTGAGAGCTGTTCTCTCACCACCCCTGAGAGCTGTTCTCACAACCACCCCTCAGAGCTGTTCTCATTACCACACCTCAGAGCTGTTCTCATTACCACCCCTGAGAGCTATTCTCATAACCACCCCTGAGAGCTGTTCTCATTACCACCCCTGAGAGCTGTTCTCATAACCACCCCTGAGAGCTGTTCTCACAACCACCCCTGAGAGCTGTTCTCACAACCACCCCTGAGAGCTGTTCTCATTACCAACCCTGAGAGCTGTTCTCACAACCACCCCTGAGAGCTGTTCTCTCACCACTCCTGAGAGCTGTTCTCACAACCACCCCTGAGAGCTGTTCTCTCACCACTCCTGAGAGCTGTTCTCATAACCACCCCTGAGAGCTGTTCTCATAACCACCCCTGAGAGCTGTTCTCTCACCACCCCTGAGAGCTGTTTTCACAACCACCCCTGAGAGCTGTTCTCATTACCACCCCTGAGAGCTGTTCTCACAACCACCCCTCAGAGCTGTTCTCATAACCACCCCTGAGAGCTATTCTCATAACCACCCCTGAGAGCTGTTCTCATAACCACCCCTGAGAGCTGTTCTCATTACCACCCCTGAGAGCTGTTCTCTCACCACCCCTGAGAACTGTTCTCACAACCACCCCTGAGAGCTGTTCTCATTACCACCCCTGAGAGCTGTTCTCATAACCACCCCTGAGAGCTGTTCTCATTACCAGCCCTGAGAGCTGTTCTCATAACCATCCCTGAGAGCTGTTCTCTCACCACTCCTGAGAGCTGTTCTCTTAACCACCCCTGAGAGCTGTTCTCATAACCACCCCTGAGAGCTGTTCTCATTACCAGTCCTGAGAGCTGTTCTCTCACCACCCCTGAGAGCTGTTCTCTCACCACCCCTGAGAGCTGTTCTCACAACCACCCCTGAGAGCTGTTCTCACAACCACCCCTGAGAGCTGTTCTCATAACCACCCCTGAGAGCTGTTCTCACAACCACCCCTGAGAGCTGTTCTCTCACCACCCCTGAGAGCTGTTCTCACAACCACCCCTGAGAGCTGTTCTCATTACCAACCCTGAGAGCTGTTCTCACAACCACCCCTGAGAGCTGTTCTCACAACCACCCCTGAGAGCTGTTCTCTCACCACTCCTGAGAGCTGTTCTCATAACCACCCCTGAGAGCTGTTCTCATAACCACCCCTGAGAGCTGTTCTCTCACCACCCCTGAGAGCTGTTTTCACAACCACCCCTGAGAGCTGTTCTCATTACCACCCCTGAGAGCTGTTCTCACAACCACCCCTCAGAGCTGTTCTCATAACCACCCCTGAGAGCTATTCTCATAACCACCCCTGAGAGCTGTTCTCATAACCACCCCTGAGAGCTGTTCTCATTACCACCCCTGAGAGCTGTTCTCTCACCACCCCTGAGAACTGTTCTCACAACCACCCCTGAGAGCTGTTCTCATTACCACCCCTGAGAGCTGTTCTCATAACCACCCCTGAGAGCTGTTCTCATTACCAGCCCTGAGAGCTGTTCTCATAACCATCCCTGAGAGCTGTTCTCTCACCACTCCTGAGAGCTGTTCTCTTAACCACCCCTGAGAGCTGTTCTTATAACCACCCCTGAGAGCTGTTCTCATTACCAGTCCTGAGAGCTGTTCTCTCACCACCCCTGAGAGCTGTTCTCTCACCACCCCTGAGAGCTGTTCTCACAACCACCCCTGAGAGCTGTTCTCACAACCACCCCTGAGAGCTGTTCTCATAACCACCCCTGAGAGCTGTTCTCACAACCACCCCTGAGAGCTGTTCTCTCACCACCCCTGAGAGCTGTTCTCACAACCACCCCTGAGAGCTGTTCTCTCACCACCCCTGAGAGCTGTTCTCTCACCACCCCTGAGAGCTGTTCTCTCACCACCCCTGAGAGCTGTTCTCTCACCACCCCTGAGAGCTGTTGACCCCAGGATTTAGTCCATTAGCTTACCATATGGACTTGAGAGAGATAGCTGTCTGACTCCCTGTATGTTTATCTCACTCTGTCACTCATTCTCTCTGTCTCAATTCAGTTTAAGAGCTTTATTGACATGGGAAACATATGTTTACATTTCAAATGTCATATTATGTGTATATACAGTGTTGTAACGATGTGCAAATAGTTAAAGTACAAAATCAACGTAAATATAGGTTGAATTTAAAATGGTGTTTGTTCTTCACTGTTTGCCCGTTTCTGTCGTGACGGCACACTGAGGTATTTCACCCAATAGATATGGGAGTTTATCAAAATTGGATTTGTTTTCGTATTCTTTGTGGGTCTGTGTAATCTGAGGGAAATATGTGTCTCTAATATGGTCACACATTTGGCCTAATTTTGTGGGCAGTGTCCACATAGCCTGACTTCTCTTGATAGCCAGGTGTTCCTTTGGCGGCCTTTCTGAATAGCAAGGCTATGCTCAAAGATTTCCTTAATTTTGGGTCAGTCACAGTGGTTAGGTATTCTGCTGTTTAGGGCCAAATAGCATTCTAGTTTGCTCTGTTTTTTTGTAAATTCTTTCAAATGTGTCAAGTAATTATCTTTTTATTTCTCATGATTTGGTTGGGTCTAATTGTGTTTGTGAACAGAGCCCCAGGACCAGCTTGCTTAGGGGGCTCTTCTCCAGGTTAATTTCTCTGTAGCTGATGGTTTTGTTATGGAAGGTTTGGGAATCGCTTCCTTTTAGTTGGTTGTTCTGCTCTGCATGCATTATGTGGTGTTTTACATTGTACACAAAGGATATTTTTGCAGAATTCTGCATGCAGAGTCTCAATTTAGTGAATTATTGGTTGGTGAGCAGACCCCAGACCTCACCACCATAAAGGGCAATGGGTTCTAAAACTGATTCAAGTATTTTTAGCCAGATCCTAATTGCTATGTCGAATTGTATGTTCCTTTTGATGGCATAGAATGCCCTTCTTGTCTTGTCTCTCAGATCGTTCACAGCTATGTGGAAGTTACATGTGGCGCTGATGTTTAGGTCGAGGTATGTATAGTTTTTTTGTGTGCTCTAGGGCAATGGTGTCTAGATGGAATTTGTATTCGTGGTCCTGGGAACGATACCTTTTTTTGGAACACCATTAATTTATAATGTTGTATGTTTTTCCATCAGCAACACCACTGTCCAGCAATTTGTATAGCAGACCCTCATGCCAAGTTGAGTCAAAAGCATGAGAAGACTTTGCCTTTTTTTTGGTTTGTTTAGGGTGTGCAGAATGAATACGTGGTCTGTCATTCGATAATTTGATAAAAAGCCAATTTGACATTTGCTCAGTACATTATTTTCACTGAGGAAATGTACGTGTCTGCTATTAATGATAATGCAGAGGATCTTCCCAAGGTTGCTGTTGACACATATCCCACGGTAGTTATTGGGGTCAAATTTGTCTCCACTTTTGTGGATTAGGATGATCAGTCCTTGGTTCCAAATATTGGGGAAGATGCCAGAGCTGAGGATGATGTTAGAGATTTTAAGTATAGCCAATTGGAATTTGTGGTCTGTATATTAAATTATTTCATTTAAGATACCATCAACCCACAGTCCTTTTTGGGTTGGAGGGTTTGTACTTTGTCATGTAGTTCATTCAATGTAATTGGAGAATCCAATGGGTTCTGGTAGTCTTTAATGGTTGATTCTAAGATTTGTATTTGATCATGTATATGTTTTTGCTGTTTGTTCTTTGTTATAGAGAAGTGGTTTATCCATTTTGGATAGATAACTATTTGTGTTGTTGTTTGTTTCGAGTTTTCCAATTGTCCTAGAAGTGGTTAGATTCTATGGATTCTTCAATTACACTGAGCTGATTTCTGACGTGCTGTTCCTTCTTTTTCCGTAGTGTATTTCTGTATTGTTTTAGTGATTCACCATAGTGAAGGCGTAGGCTCAGGTTTTCTGTATTGTTTTAGTGATTCACCATAGTGAAGGTGTAGACTCAGGTTTTCTGTATTGTTTTAGTGATTCACCATAGTGAAGGTGTAGACTCAGGTTTTCTGTATTGTTTTAGTGGTTCACCATAGTGAAGGTGTAGGCTCAGGTTTTCTGTATTGTTTTAGTGATTCACCATAGTGAAGGTGTAGGCTCAGGTTTTCTGTATTGTTTTAGTGATTCACCATAGTGAAGGTGTAGACTCAGGTTTTCTGGGTCTCTATGTTTTTGGTTGGATAGGTTTCTCAATTTCTTTCTTGGGTTTTTGCATTCTTCATCAAACCATTGCATTTGTTGTTACCTAGTTGTTTTTTGGTAGGTTTCCACATTACTTTCCCTAACCATTTCTTAATATTATTCAGATCCTTTGGCTTTGATGCCTCATGATTGAGCATAGCTCTGTTCAAGTAGAGTGTTTTTTTGTGGTGATCTGACGGACTGTGGACGGACTGTGAACGTTCTAAGAGACTCTGGGTTGAGGTCAGTGATATATAGGTGTACCTATCAAAGGACTCCCCTCGAAGCCTACCATTGACTACGTACACTACCGTTCAAATGTTTGGGGTCCTTTAGAAATGTCCTTGTTTTTGAAAGAAAAGCAAATTTTTTGTCCATTAAAATAACATAAAATTGATCAGAAATACAGTGTAGACATTGTTAATGTTGTAAATGACTATTGTAGCTGGTAACGGGTGATTTTAAATGGAATATCTACATAGGCGTACAGAGGCCCATTATCAGCAACCATCACTCCTGTGTTCCAATGGCACGTTGTGTTAGCTAATCCAAGTTTATAATTTTAAAAGGCTAATTGATCATTAGAAAACCCTTTTGCAGTTATGTTAGCACAGCTGAAAACTGTAGTGCTGATTAAGGCAGAGTTCTTCTAGGCAGAGTTCCTCTGTCTGTGTCCTTTTGCCCATCTTAGTCTTTTATTTTTTATTGGCCAGTCTGAGAGATGGCTTTTTCTTTGCAACTCTGCCTAGAATGCCAGCATCCTGGAGTCGCCTCTTCACTGTTGACGTTGAGACTGGTGTTTTGCGGGTACTATTTAATGAAGCTGTCATTGTTAAAGTATGGGGATTCTATTGGGGGAGTATAGGTAGCACACATGAGAACATTTTTCTCTGTTGAGATCATTTTCTTTTTCATTTCTAGCCAGATGTAAAATGTTTCTGTTTTGACTAATTGAATAGAGTGGGTTAGGTGGGCTCTATACCAAGTTAGCAAACCCCCTGAGTTTCTTCCCTGTTTCACACCTGGTAGTTTAGTGGATGGGACTACCAGCTCTCTGTAACCTAAAGGGCAACCGGTGGGTCCGTCTCCTCTATACCGGGTTTCTTGTAGGATGACAATATCTGTATTTCCAATTTCTTTAATGAAGCCCAGGTTCCTGCTTTTTAGGCCAAAGACAGATGACGTCAGGCCTGGGATATTCCAGGATTATATAGTGAAGGCTTTGTGTTCCATAAAGTGTCCAATGTTGTTGGTCGTGTGTTTTGTCCTCAGGCCAGTAAGTGTGAGCAGAGCCTGCTGAGCATCTGGTACATGCCATTGGCTTGGGCTAGTGTAAGAGTGGGGGTCGGGCCTGTTAGCCTTCTCACAGCCTGGGCGTATGTGTGACTTCCATGTTGATGCCCTCTTTGTGGGGTCCATGGGGTGGGCAGGAGGGGCATAGGTCTGATCTGAGGGGGCCTAAATGGGGTGTGGGATTGGTTGACTTGGGGGGGTGTTGATTGGTTGGGGTGGGGGTTTGGATGTGGCTGGTGGTGCTGTGGTCTGGATGTAGGTCCTCTCGGCGTGGGTCCTCTATGTGTAGGTCCAGGGGGGGGTCCCGCAGCTCTCGGAGAGTGTCTCGCTGGTCTGGGCGGGGTGTCTATTAATCTGTTGCTCCTGTGTGAAGTGTTGGGGCTGTGTTTGAGAGCGATGTCCTTTAGAGTCCGGGTGAAGGTGGGCACTGCTGCCTTGTAGAGGTGGACCTGGTCATAGAAGCTGTTCAAGTCCAGGGTGGAGTGGTGGGCCAGGAAAACATTTGGTTTTGAGGCACAGTCACGGGAAATACTTGCGTTTACCTGCTGTATGGTAGTTTTTTCATGGTAGCAGGGTGGAAGTCTTTTCGTGGTAGCAGGGTGGAGATAACCACTTGTGCGTTGGGGAAAGTAGAAGAAGCTTTTTCAATCACTCCCTTCAGTGCTGTGGCCGCCCTTTCCTGCTGTGTTCTCAGGTCGTTTGTGCCTGTGTGTGTATTATTATGTGGCTGGGTGAACCTAGTTGGTCCTCAGACAGAAGGTCTAGGGCACGCTGGGTGTTTGGACACCAGAGTTTAGACACAGTGTTTGGGAAAATGTTTTTTTTAAATTGTATATATTTCCTATTTGAGTCCATAGGGAGTACAATCTGTGTCTTGTATGTGTGTTTATAGTTTTGTTTAATGTTGTGTTAGTGTATGTAAGTTGTTTTGTCTAAAACGTGTTTCCCCCTGCTGCTATTGGACCAGGTCTCTCTTGGAAAAGAGATATTATCTCAATGAGAAAAAAACTGTATAAATAAAGGTAAAATTAAATTTAAAATTAAAAAAATCACCTGCCGACTCTCTCGCGCTCTCACTGTCTCTGTGTTTCTCTCTGTCTCTCTGTATGTATCTCTCTCTCGCTGTCTCTCTCGTGGTCTCTCTCTCGTGGTCTCTCTCTCTCGCTCTCTGTCTCTCTCACTGTCTCTCTGTGTTTCTCTCTCTCTCTGTATGTATCTCTCTCTCGCGGTCTCTCTCTCTCTCTCTCGCTCTCTGTCTCTCTCTCTCGGTCTCTCTCTCGCTCTCTGTCTCTGTCTCTCCATCTCTCTCTCCCTCCCTATGTTTCAGGGGCCAGTTCAGAATAACACTGGCTTGGTTACTTGGTTGGTTGGTTGCCTCCAGTGCAGGACTGTACAGGGTTCCAGCTCATAAAGTGCAAATTGAAATCTGTACTCCTGGAATGCTCCTGCTAAATTACCATTATATAATCTTCAGCACTGGGGAGAGGGAGCGAGGCTGAGAGGGAGAGAGGGAGCGAGGCTGAGAGGGGGCGAGGCTGAGAGGGAGCGAGGCTGAGAGGGAGGGAGGCTGAGAGGGAGGGAGGCTGAGAGGGAGGGAGGCTAAGAGGGAGCGAGGCTGACAGGGAGGGAGGCTGAGAGGGAGCGAGGCTGAGAGGGAGCGAGGCTGAGAGGGAGCGAGGCTGAGAGGGAGCGAGGCTGAGAGGGAGCGAGGCTGAGAGGGAGCGAGGCTGAGAGGGAGCGAGGCTGAGAGGGAGGGAGGCTGAGAGGGAGGGAGGCTGAGAGGGAGGGAGGCTGAGAGGGAGAGAGGCTGAGAGGGAGAGAGGCTGAGAGGGAGAGAGGCTGAGAGGGAGGGAGGCTGAGAGGGAGGGAGGGAGGCTGAGAGGGAGGCTGAGAGGGAGGGTGGAGGGAGGGTGGAGGGAGGCTGAGAGGGAGCGAGGCTGAGAGGGAGCGAGGCTGAGAGGGAGGGAGGGTGGAGGGAGGGAGGCTGAGAGGGAGGGAGGCTGAGAGGGAGGGAGGCTGAGAGGGAGGGAGGCTGAGAGGGAGAGAGGCTGAGAGGGAGAGAGGCTGAGAGGGAGAGAGGCTGAGAGGGAGAGAGGCTGAGAGGGAGGGAGGCTGAGAGGGAGGGAGGGAGGCTGAGAGGGAGGGAGGCTGAGAGGGAGGGAGGCTGAGAGGGAGCGAGGCTGAGAGGGAGGGAGGGTGGAGGGAGGGAGGCTGAGAGGGAGGGAGGCTGAGAGAAAGCGAAGCTGATAGGGAGCGAGGCTGAGAGGGAGGGAGGCTGAGAGGGAGGGAGGCTGAGAGGGAGAGAGGCTGAGAGAAAGCGAAGCTGATAGGGAGCGAGGCTGAGAGGGAGGGAGGCTGAGAGGGAGGGAGGCTGAGAGGGAGGGAGGCTGAGAGGGAGGGAGGCTGAGAGGGAGGGATGCTGAGAGGGAGGGAGGGTGGAAGGGAGCAGAGTATCTGAGCGGAGCTGGAGTGGAGCGTTCCCAATTTGACTGGAGCACAGAGCGAGATTCCCAAGGGCTGGAGTGTCGGCCTTCTAGCCCATTAGCTCTCACATCACCAGCTCAGGGCACGCCCGGCCCAGCATGCATTTCTAGTCTACTCGTGTGCTGCTATAGCCCCTTAATTTAGCTACTGTCATGGAGTTCACTACATATTTTCATAAAGAAACTGATAAAACACACAGGTGCTAAATCAAGGTGACTTACAAAGATGAGGACCAAGAGCAAGAGAGGGAGTGTGGTGATGTAGTGTCCACAACTAAAGAATCATTGTGGAATCTGAAAAGACACTTACCCCAAAAGCATGATGGTGTACTTACTACGTGCACATGCTAAAAAGAAAGGAACGAGGTGCGTAGCTAATTAAGTGTGTCATTGTAGCAAAAAATATGATCTCTTAAAAATGTCCTTCATTTTTGTTCTATTATCTATACAATAGGCCATAGTTGATTTTGGCCCAGTAGGCCTGGCATATTCCAACATTCAACGAGCTCGCCGTTTTGATTGGGTTATTCAGCCTAAAAACCTACCTATAGAAAAACAGATAGCAGAGCCATATATAATGAGCATTAGGATCTGTGGTGGCTGATGATTGACTCTGTGTCCGTAGTACAGTGTACTGTAGTCCCTGACTCTGAGACCTGGCCAACAGAAATACGGACCTGTTAGGAGCTCTCACACTGTGCAGCCCACTGTTGGGGGTTGGGTGTGAAACCTGAGCTGTGTGTTAGTATTGATACCCAGGTGTGTGTGTGTGTGTGTGTGTGTGTGTGTGTGTGTGTGTGTGTGTGTGTGTGTGTGTGTGTGTGTGTGTGTGTGTGTGTGTGTGTGTGTGTGTGTCTATACTGACACATAGTACAGTATATATACTGTACCTGGTGACCCCAGATATAGAGCTGTGATGTGTGCGTTCCCTCTGCACGTTCCCTCTGTGCGTTCCCTCTGCACGTTCCCTCTGCGTGTTCCCTCTGCGTTCCCTCTGCGAGTTCCCTCTGCGTGTTCCCTCTGCGTGTTCCCTCTGCGTGTTCCCTCTGCGTGTTCCCTCTGCGAGTTCCCTCTGCGTGTTCCCTCTGCGAGTTCCCTCTGCGAGTTCCCTCTGCGTGTTCCCTCTGCGAGTTCCCTCTGCGTGTTCCCTCTGCGAGTTCCCTCTGCGTGTTCCCTCTGCGAGTTCCCTCTGCGAGTTCCCTCTGCGTGTTCCCTCTGCGAGTTCCCTCTCTGCGTTCCCTCTGCGTGTTCCCTCTGTGCGTTCCCTCTGCACGTTCCCTCTGCACGTTCCCTCTGCACGTTCCCTCTGCGCGTTCCCTCTGCACGTTCGCTCTGCGCGTTCCCTCTGCTCGTTCCCTCTGCGTGTTCCCTCTGCGCGTTCCCTCTGTGGATATTGGGATTTTTTTTCTTGAGGTCTTCTTAGTTTACTTTTAAGGAAAAAGCAGTACACTAGTAGCTCCGATGGAATCATTTATGTACCAATGTTTTGACAGGAAGCTGTCATCATCAGGGTCCTGTAAGTTCAACCTCTGTCATGATGTTACAGCTCAATGGTGTGTTTTTATGCATTCATTGCAATTGTGATAATTCATTGATTGATTGCCTTTCACCTTCATTTTGAAATGATTGTATTTCCTCACATGTACAACAATTTTTAAATAAACCTAAATGCATCTCCTCTTCTCTCCAGGC
This sequence comes from Salvelinus fontinalis, assembly GCF_029448725.1. Classification (NCBI taxonomy): domain Eukaryota; kingdom Metazoa; phylum Chordata; class Actinopteri; order Salmoniformes; family Salmonidae; genus Salvelinus; species Salvelinus fontinalis. Next base: position 4,710,878 of record NC_074669.1, read on the forward strand.
ATTCGGGAACGCCAAGACGGCTCACAACGACAACTCCAGCCGTTTTGGGAAGTTCATCCAGGTCAACTACCAGGAGAGTGGTACCGTCCGAGGGTGAGAAAGAGACCACTACACCTTCTTTATCCGTCTGGACCTCCATTCCTCTTTCATTCCTCTCTCTTTCTCTTTCTCTGCTGTGTGTCTTTCCCTCTGTCTCTCTCTCTCCCTCTGCGTCTCTTTCTCTTTCTCTGCTGTGTGTCTTTCCCTCTGTCTCTCTCTCTCCCTCTGCGTCTCTCTCTCTCCCTCTGCGTCTCTCTCTCTCCCTCTGCGTCTCTCTCTCTCCCTCTGTGTCTCTCTCTCCCTCTGCGT
>NC_074669.1:4716225-4718725 GCF_029448725.1 Salvelinus fontinalis
CCCTCTGTGTCTCTCTCTCTCCCTCTGTCTCTCTCTCCCTCTCTGTCTCTCTCTCCCTCTTTGTCTCTCTCTCTCCCTCTGTGTCTCTCTCTCCCTCTCTGTCTCTCTCTCTCCCTCTGTGTCTCTCTCTCCCTCTGTGTCTCTCTCTCCCTCTGTGTCTCTCTCTCCCTCTGTGTCTCTCTCTCCCTCTCTGTCTCTCTCTCCCTCTCTGTCTCTCTCTCCCTCTGCGTCTCTCTCTCTCCCTCTGTGTCTCTCTCTCCCTCTGAGTCTCTCTCTCCCTCTGCGTCTCTCTCTCTCCCTCTGCGTCTCTCTCTCCCTCTGCGTCTCTCTCTCTCCCTCTGCGTCTCTCTCTCGCCATCTGTGTCTCTCTCTCCCTCTGCGTCTCTCTCTCCCTCTGCGTCTCTCTCTCCCTCTGTGTCTCTCTCTCCCTCTGCGTCTCTCTCTCCCTTTGCGTCTCTCTCTCCCTCTGCGTCTCTCTCTCCCTTTGCGTCTCTCTCTCCCTCTGTGTCTCTCTCTCCCTCTGTGTCTCTCTCTCCCTATGTGTCTCTCTCTCCCTATGTGTCTCTCTCTCCCTCTGCGTCTCTCTCTCCCTCTGCGTCTCTCTCTCCCTCTGCGTCTCTCTCTCCCTCTGCGTCTCTCTCTCCCTCTGCGTCTCTCTCTCCCTCTGCGTCTCTCTCTCCCTCTGCGTCTCTCTCTCTCCCTCTGCGTCTCTCTCTCCCTCTGCGTCTCTCTCTCTCCCTCTGCGTCTCTCTCTCTCCCTCTGCGTCTCTCTCTCTCCCTCTGTATCTCTCTCTCCCTCTGTGTCTCTCTCTCCCTCTGCGTCTCTCTCTCCCTCTGTGTCTCTCTCTCCCTCTGTGTCTCTCTCTCCCTCTGCGTCTCTCTCTCTCCCTCTGTGTCTCTCTCTCCCTCTGCGTCTCTCTCTCTCCCTCTGTGTCTCTCTCTCCCTCTCTGTCTCTCTCTCTCCCTCTGCGTCTCTCTCTCTCCCTCTGTGTCTCTCTTTCCCTCTGCGTCTCTCTCTCTCCCTCTGCGTCTCTCTCTCCCTCTGCGTCTCTCTCTCTCCCTCTGCGTCTCTCTCTCTCCCTCTGCGTCTCTCTCTCTCCCTCTGCGTCTCTCTCTCTCCCTCTGTGTCTCTCTCTCCCTCTGTGTCTCTCTCTCCCTCTGCGTCTCTCTCTCCCTCTGCGTCTCTCTCTCCCTCTGTGTCTCTCTCTCCCTCTGTGTCTCTCTCTCCCTCTGCGTCTCTCTCTCTCCCTCTGTGTCTCTCTTTCCCTCTGCGACTCTCTCTCTCCCTCTGTGTCTCTCTCTCCCTCTCTGTCTCTCTCTCTCCCTCTGCGTCTCTCTCTCTCCCTCTGTGTCTCTCTCTCCCTCTGCGTCTCTCTTTGTCTCCCTCTGTGTCTCTCTTTGTCTCCCTCTGTGTCTCTCTCTCCCTCTGTGTCTCTCTCTCCCTCTGTGTCTCTCTCTCTCCCTCTCTGTCTCTCTCTCCCTCTCTGTCTCTCTCTCCCTCTGCGTCTCTCTCTCTCCCTCTGCGTCTCTCTCTCTCCCTCTGCGTCTCTCTCTCTCCCTCTGTGTCTCTCTCTCCCTCTGCGTCTCTCTCTCTCCCTCTGTGTCTCTCTCTCCCTTTGCGTCTCTCTCTCCCTCTGTGTCTCTCTCTCCCTCTGAGTCTCGCTCTCCCTCTGCGTCTCTCTCTCTCCCTCTGCGTCTCTCTCTCCCTCTGTGTCTCTCTCTCCCTCTGTGTCTCTCTCTCCCTCTGCGTCTCTCTCTCTCCCTCTGCGTCTCTCTCTCTCCCTCTGTGTCTCTCTCTCCCTCTCTGTCTCTCTCTCCCTCTGCGTTTCTCTCTCCCTCTGTGTCTCTCTCTCCCTCTCTGTCTCTCTCTCCCTCTCTGTCTCTCTCTCCCTCTCTGTCTCTCTCTCCCTCTCTGTGTCTCTCTCTCCCTCTGTGTCTCTCTCTCTCCCTCTGTGTCTCTCTCTCTCCCTCTCTGTCTCTCTCTCCCTCTCTGTCTCTCTCTCTCTCTGTGTGTCTCTCTCTCCCTCTCTGTCTCTCTCTCCCTCTCTGTCTCTCTCTCTCCCTCTGTGTCTCTCTCTCTCCCTCTCTGTCTCTCTCTCCCTCTCTGTCTCTCTCTCCCTCTCTGTCTCTCTCTCTCCCTCTGTGTCTCTCTCTCCCTCTCTGTCTCTCTCTCTCCCTCTCTGTCTCTCTCTCCCTCTCTGTCTCTCTCTCTCCCTCTGTGTCTCTCTCTCCCTCTGTGTCTCTCTCTCCCTCTGTGTCTCTCTCTCCCTCTGTGTCTCTCTCTCCCTCTCTGTCTCTCTCTCCCTCTGCGTCTCTCTCTCTCCCTCTGCGTCTCTCTTTCTCCCTCTGCGTCTCTCTCTCTCCCTCTGCGTCTCTCTCTCTCCCTCTGTGTCTCTCTCTCCCTCTGCGTCTCTCTCTCCCTCTCTCTCTCCCTCTGCGTCTCTCTCTCTCCATCTGCGTCTCTCTCTCCCTCTGCGTCTCTCTCTCTCTCTGCGTCTCT
>NC_074669.1:4721225-4738725 GCF_029448725.1 Salvelinus fontinalis
CTCCCTCTGCGTCTCTCTCTCTCCCTCTGTGTCTCTCTCTCCCTCTCTGTCTCTCTCTCTCCCTCTGCGTCTCTCTCTCTCCCTCTGCGTCTCTCTCTCTCCCTCTGTGTCTCTCTTTCCCTCTGCGTCTCTCTCTCTCCCTCTGCGTCTCTCTCTCCCTCTGCGTCTCTCTCTCTCCCTCTGCGTCTCTCTCTCTCCCTCTGCGTCTCTCTCTCTCCCTCTGCGTCTCTCTCTCTCCCTCTGTGTCTCTCTCTCCCTCTGCGTCTCTCTCTCCCTCTGCGTCTCTCTCTCCCTCTGTGTCTCTCTCTCCCTCTGTGTCTCTCTCTCCCTCTGCGTCTCTCTCTCTCCCTCTGTGTCTCTCTTTCCCTCTGCGACTCTCTCTCTCCCTCTGTGTCTCTCTCTCCCTCTCTGTCTCTCTCTCTCCCTCTGCGTCTCTCTCTCTCCCTCTGTGTCTCTCTCTCCCTCTGCGTCTCTCTTTGTCTCCCTCTGTGTCTCTCTTTGTCTCCCTCTGTGTCTCTCTCTCCCTCTGTGTCTCTCTCTCCCTCTGTGTCTCTCTCTCCCTCTCTGTCTCTCTCTCCCTCTCTGTCTCTCTCTCCCTCTGCGTCTCTCTCTCTCCCTCTGCGTCTCTCTCTCTCCCTCTGCGTCTCTCTCTCTCCCTCTGTGTCTCTCTCTCCCTCTGCGTCTCTCTCTCTCCCTCTGCGTCTCTCTCTCCCTTTGCGTCTCTCTCTCCCTCTGTGTCTCTCTCTCCCTCTGAGTCTCGCTCTCCCTCTGCGTCTCTCTCTCTCCCTCTGTGTCTCTCTCTCCCTCTGCGTCTCTCTCTCCCTCTGCGTCTCTCTCTCCCTCTGCGTCTCTCTCTCTCCCTCTGTGTCTCTCTCTCCCTCTGCGTCTCTCTCTCTCCCTCTGTGTCTCTCTCTCCCTCTGCGTCTCTCTCTCTCCCTCTGTGTCTCTCTCTCCCCCTCTGTGTCTCTCTCTCCCTCTGCGTCTCTCTCTCTCCCTCTGTGTCTCTCTCTCCCTCTGCGTCTCTCTCTCTCCCTCTGCGTCTCTCTCTCCCTCTGCGTCTCTCTCTCCCTCTGCGTCTCTCTCTCTCTCTGAGTCTCTCTCTCCCTCTCTCTCCCTCTGCGTCTCTCTCTCCCTCTGCGTCTCTCTCTCCCTCTGCGTCTCTCTCTCCCTCTGCGTCTCTCTCTCCCTCTGCGTCTCTCTCTCCCTCTGCGTCTCTCTCTCTCCCTCTGCGTCTCTCTCTCTCCCTCTGCGTCTCTCTCTCTCCCTCTGCGTCTCTCTCTCTCCCTCTGTGTCTCTCTCTCCCTCTGCGTCTCTCTCTCCCTCTGCGTCTCTCTCTCTCCCTCTGCGTCTCTCTCTCTCCCTCTGCGTCTCTCTCTCTCCCTCTGCGTCTCTCTCTCTCCCTCTGTATCTCTCTCTCCCTCTGTGTCTCTCTCTCCCTCTGCGTCTCTCTCTCCCTCTGTGTCTCTCTCTCCCTCTGCGTCTCTCTCTCCCTCTGCGTCTCTCTCTCTCCCTCTGTGTCTCTCTCTCCCTCTGCGTCTCTCTCTCTCCCTCTGTGTCTCTCTCTCCCTCTCTGTCTCTCTCTCTCCCTCTGCGTCTCTCTCTCTCCCTCTGTGTCTCTCTTTCCCTCTGCGTCTCTCTCTCTCCCTCTGCGTCTCTCTCTCTCCCTCTGCGTCTCTCTCTCTCCCTCTGCGTCTCTCTCTCTCCCTCTGCGTCTCTCTCTCTCCCTCTGCGTCTCTCTCTCTCCCTCTGTGTCTCTCTCTCCCTCTGTGTCTCTCTCTCCCTCTGCGTCTCTCTCTCCCTCTGTGTCTCTCTCTCCCTCTGTGTCTCTCTCTCCCTCTGCGTCTCTCTCTCTCCCTCTGTGTCTCTCTTTCCCTCTGCGACTCTCTCTCTCCCTCTGTGTCTCTCTCTCCCTCTCTGTCTCTCTCTCTCCCTCTGCGTCTCTCTCTCTCCCTCTGTGTCTCTCTCTCCCTCTGCGTCTCTCTTTGTCTCCCTCTGTGTCTCTCTTTGTCTCCCTCTGTGTCTCTCTCTCCCTCTGTGTCTCTCTCTCCCTCTGTGTCTCTCTCTCCCTCTCTGTCTCTCTCTCCCTCTCTGTCTCTCTCTCCCTCTGCGTCTCTCTCTCTCCCTCTGCGTCTCTCTCTCTCCCTCTGCGTCTCTCTCTCTCCCTCTGCGTCTCTCTCTCTCCCTCTGTGTCTCTCTCTCCCTCTGCGTCTCTCTCTCTCCCTCTGTGTCTCTCTCTCCCTTTGCGTCTCTCTCTCCCTCTGTGTCTCTCTCTCCCTCTGAGTCTCGCTCTCCCTCTGCGTCTCTCTCTCTCCCTCTGTGTCTCTCTCTCCCTCTGCGTCTCTCTCTCCCTCTGTGTCTCTCTCTCCCTCTGCGTCTCTCTCTCTCCCTCTGTGTCTCTCTCTCCCTCTGTGTCTCTCTCTCCCTCTGCGTCTCTCTCTCTCCCTCTGTGTCTCTCTCTCCCTCTCTGTCTCTCTCTCTCCCTCTGCGTCTCTCTCTCTCCCTCTGCGTCTCTCTCTCTCCCTCTGTGTCTCTCTCTCTCCCTCTGCGTCTCTCTTTGTCTCCCTCTGTGTCTCTCTTTGTCTCCCTCTGTGTCTCTCTCTCCCTCTGCGTCTCTCTCTCCCTCTGTGTCTCTCTCTCCCTCTGCGTCTCTCTCTCTCCCTCTGTGTCTCTCTCTCCCTCTGCGTCTCTCTCTCCCTTTGTGTCTCTCTCTCCCTCTGTGTCTCTCTCTCTCCCTCTGTGTCTCTCTCTCCCTTTGTGTCTCTCTCTCCCTCTGTGTCTCTCTCTCTCCCTCTGTGTCTCTCTCTCCCTCTGCGTCTCTCTCTCTCCCTCTGCGTCTCTCTCTCCCTCTGTGTCTCTCTCTCCCTCTGCGTCTCTCTCTCTCCCTCTGTGTCTCTCTCTCCCTCTGCGTCTCTCTCTCCCTTTGTGTCTCTCTCTCCCTCTGTGTCTCTCTCTCTCCCTCTGTGTCTCTCTCTCCCTCTGCGTCTCTCTCTCTCCCTATGTGTCTCTCTCTCCCTCTGCGTCTCTCTCTCTCCCTATGTGTCTCTCTCTCCCTCTGCGTCTCTCTCTCTCCCTTTGTGTCTCTCTCTCCCTCTGTGTCTCTCTCTCTCCCTCTGTGTCTCTCTCTCTCCCTCTGCGTCTCTCTCTCCCTCTGCGTCTCTCTCTCCCTTTGTGTCTCTCTCTCCCTCTGTGTCTCTCTCTCTCTCCCTCTGCGTCTCTCTCTCTCCCTCTGTGTCTCTCTCTCCCTCTGTGTCTCTCTCTCTCCCTCTGTGTCTCTCTCTCTCCCTCTGTGTCTCTCTCTCCCTCTGCGTCTCTCTCTCTCCCTCTGTGTCTCTCTCTCCCTCTGCGTCTCTCTCTCTCCCTTTGTGTCTCTCTCTCCCTCTGTGTCTCTCTCTCTCCCTCTGCGTCTCTCTCTCCCTCTGCGTCTCTCTCTCCCTCTGCGTCTCTCTCTCCCTTTGTGTCTCTCTCTCCCTCTGTGTCTCTCTCTCTCCCTCTGCGTCTCTCTCTCTCCCTCTGTGTCTCTCTCTCCCTCTGCGTCTCTCTCTCCCTTTGTGTCTCTCTCTCCCTCTGTGTCTCTCTCTCCCTATGTGTCTCTCTCTCCCTCTGCGTTTCTCTCTCCCTCTGCATCTCTCTCTCCCTCTGCGTCTCTCTCTCCCTTTGTGTCTCTCTCTCCCTCTCTGTCTCTCTCTCCCTCTCTCTCCCTCTCTCTCTCTCTCCCTCTGCGTCTCTCTCTCCCTCTGCGTCTCTCTCTCTCTCTGAGTCTCTCTCTCCCTCTCTGTCTCTCTCTCCCTCTCTCTCCCTCTCTCTCTCTCTCCCTCTGCGTCTCTCTCTCCCTCTGAGTCTCTCTCTCCCTCTCTTTCCCTCTGTGTCTCTCTCTCCCTCTGCGTCTCTCTCTCCCTCTGCGTCTCTCTCTCCCTCTGCGTCTCTCTCTCCCTCTGCGTCTCTCTCTCCCTCTGCGTCTCTCTCTCCCTCTGCGTCTCTCTCTCCCTCTGCGTCTCTCTCTCCCTCTGCGTCTCTCTCTCCCTCTGCGTCTCTCTCTCCCTCTGCGTCTCTCTCTCTCCCTCTGCGTCTCTCTCTCTCCCTCTGCGTCTCTCTCTCCCTCTGCGTCTCTCTCTCCCTCTGCGTCTCTCTCTCCCTCTGCGTCTCTCTCTCCCTCTGCGTCTCTCTCTCCCTCTGCGTCTCTCTCTCTCTCTCTGAGTCTCTCTCTCCCTCTCTTTCCCTCTGCGTCTCTCTCTCTCCCTCTGCGTCTCTCTCTCCCTCTGCGTCTCTCTCTCTCCCTCTGCGTCTCTCTCTCTCCCTCTGCGTCTCTCTCTCTCCCTCTGCGTCTCTCTCTCTCCCTCTGTGTCTCTCTCTCCCTCTGTCTCTCTCTCCCTCTGCGTCTCTCTCTCCCTCTGTGTCTCTCTCTCCCTCTGTGTCTCTCTCTCCCTCTGCGTCTCTCTCTCTCCCTCTGTGTCTCTCTCTCCCTCTGCGTCTCTCTCTCTCCCTCTGTGTCTCTCTCTCCCTCTCTGTCTCTCTCTCTCCCTCTGCGTCTCTCTCTCTCCCTCTGTGTCTCTCTCTCCCTCTGCGTCTCTCTTTGTCTCCCTCTGTGTCTCTCTTTGTCTCCCTCTGCGTCTCTCTCTCCCTCTGCGTCTCTCTCTCCCTCTGTGTCTCTCTCTCCCTCTGCGTCTCTCTCTCCCTCTGCGTCTCTCTCTCCCTCTGTGTCTCTCTCTCCCTCTGTGTCTCTCTCTCCCTCTGCGTCTCTCTCTCTCCCTCTGCGTCTCTCTCTCTCCCTCTGCGTCTCTCTCTCCCTCTGCGTCTCTCTCTCTCCCTCTGCGTCTCTCTCTCTCCCTCTGCGTCTCTCTCTCTCCCTCTGCGTCTCTCTCTCTCCCTCTGCGTCTCTCTCTCTCCCTCTGCGTCTCTCTCTCCCTCTGCGTCTCTCTCTCCCTCTGCGTCTCTCTCTCTCCCTCTGCGTCTCTCTCTCTCCCTCTGCGTCTCTCTCTCTCCCTCTGCGTCTCTCTCTCTCCCTCTGCGTCTCTCTCTCCCTCTGCGTCTCTCTCTCTCCCTCTGCGTCTCTCTCTCTCCCTCTGCGTCTCTCTCTCTCCCTCTGCGTCTCTCTCTCTCCCTCTGCGTCTCTCTCTCTCCCTCTGTGTCTCTCTCTCCCTCTGCGTCTCTCTCTCCCTCTGCGTCTCTCTCTCCCTCTGTGTCTCTCTCTCCATCTGTGTCTCTCTCTCCCTCTGCGTCTCTCTCTCCCTCTGTGTCTCTCTCTCCATCTGTGTCTCTCTCTCCCTCTGCGTCTCTCTCTCCCTCTGCGTCTCTCTCTCCCTCTGTGTCTCTCCTTCCATCTGTGCCTCTCCTTCCATCTGTGTCTCTGTTTGAAATTTTTTAGAAAGTGTCTCTTGTCTAAAGTCATTCCTGTGTTCACAGAGCGTATGTGGAGAAGTACCTACTGGAGAAGTCACGCCTGGTCTACCAGGAGCACAATGAAAGGTGAGGGAGAATTAGATTTTTTTTTTCTATATCAGTTGGTAGAGCATGGCGCTTGCATCGCCAGGATAGTGGGTTAGATTCCCGAGACCACCCGTATGGAGAGAAAAACAATGATTCACGCATGACTGTAAGTCGCTTTGGTGTCGTTTCATGTCATTTGCGGTACCTGGTTTGAATCCAGGCTGTATCACATCCGGACGTGATTGGGATAGGGCCCGGCGCACAATTTGCCCAGTGTCGTCCGGGTTTGGCCGGGGTAGGCCATCATTGTAAATAAGAATTTGTTCTTAACTGACTTACCAAGTTAAATAAAAAATTTAATATATAAAAGACCTTCATACAGTGCCTTCGGAAATTACCATAAGACCTATTATCGCAGATGATTCTGAAATCGTTTCTCGAGTTAGAAACAGATACGATAAGCATTCCAGAAACATTATTTTGTTTAAGTATAATTTGATCTCTGAGAAATAAAGCTAATCACCCAAATCTGCCATTTTAATTTATAGGATTCATATAATCAATAAATATACAGTGCATTTAATTTATAGGATTCATATAATCAATAAATATACAGTGCATTTGGAAAGTATTCATACCCCTTCACTTATTCCACATTTTGTTACGTTAAAGCCTTATTCTAAAATGGATTGAATTTTAAAAAATCCTTATCAATCTACACACAATACCTCATAATGACAAAGCAAAAACAGGTTTTTAGAGATCATTGCAAATGTATTAAAAATTAAAACCTGATACCTTATTTACACAAGTCTTCAGACCCTTTGCTGTGATAGTCGAAATTGAGCTCGGGTGCATCCTGTTTCCATTGATCATCCTTGAACTGTTTCTACTACTTGATTGGAGACCCCCTGTGGTAAATTAAATTCATTGGACATGATTTGGAAAGGCCCACACCTGTCTATATAAGGTCCCACAGTTGACAGTGCATGTCAGAGCAAAAACCAAGCCATGAGGTCGAAGGAATTGTCCGTAGAGCTCCGAGACAGGATTGTGTCGAGGCACAGATCTGGGGAAAGGTAACAAAACATTTCTGCAGCATTGAAGGTCCCCAAGAACACATTGGCCTCCATTCTTAAATGGGAGAAGTTTGGAACCACCAAGACTCTTCCTAGAGCTGGCTGCCCGGCCAAACTGAGCAAATGGGTGAGAAGGGCCTTGATTAGGGAGGTGACCAAGAACCCAATGGTCACTCTGACAGAGCTCCGGAGTTCCTCTGTGGAGATGGGAGAATCTTCCAGAAGGACAAAGATTTCTTCAGCACTCCACCAATCAGGCCTTTATGATAGAGTGGCCAGACGGAAGCCACTCTTTGGTAAAAGGCACATGATAGCCCGCTTGGAGTTTGCCAAAGGGCACCTAGAGGACTCTCAGATCATGAGAAACAAGATTAAACTCTTTGGCTTGAATGCCAAGCGTCACGTCTGGAGGAAACCTGAACCATTCCTACGGTGAAGCATGCTGGTGACAGCATCATCCTTTGGGGATGTTTTTCAGTGGCATGGACTGGGAGACTAGTCAGGATTGAGGGAAAGATGAATGGAGCAAAGTACAGAGAGATCCTTGATGAAGAGTTTTCAGGACTGAAGGTTCACCTTCCAATCCGACAATGACAGCCAAGACTCACAGCCAAGACAACGCAGGAGTGGCTTTGGGACAAGTCTCTGAATGTCCTTGAGTGGCCCAGCCAGAGCCTGGACTTGAACCCGATCTAATATCTCTAGAGAGACCTGAAAATAGCTGTGCAGTGACACTCCCCATCTAGCCTGACAGAGCTTGAGAGGATCTGCAGAAAAGAATGGCAGAAACTCCCCTAATACAGGTGTGCCAAGCTTGTAGTGTCATACCCATGACGACTCAAGGCTGTAATCGCTGCCAAAGGTGCTTCAACAAAGAATTGAGTAAAGGGTCTGAATACTTATGTAAATGTGATATTTCAGATTTTTATTATTAATACATTTGCAAAAATTTCTTTTTTTTGTTGTTGCTTCGTCCTTAGCGTGTATTGCTTTTAGATTGATGAGGATCATTTTTTTATTTAATCAATTTTGGAATAAGGCTGTAACGTAACAAAATGTGGAAAAAGTCAAGGGGTCTGAATACTTTCCGAATTCACTCACTGGACAGTTTTTTTAGGTTCACCACCCAGTTCACAAAAATGGATCACTCCTACGGACAGTGAGTCACGTTGCCGTGGCTTTCCATATAAAGCAGGCAGGCACCGAGGCATTCAGTTACTGTTTGATTTAACAGGGGGAAAAATAGGGGCAAAATGAGTGACCTAAGCTACTTTGAGCGGGGGTATGATCGTTGGTGCCAGTTTCGCCGTATCCAGTATCTCAGAAACGGCCAACCTCCTGAGCATTTCACACACGTCAGTGTCAAAGGTTTACTGAGAATGGTGCGACATACAAAATAACTTCCAGTCAGCGGCAGTCCTCTGTGTGAAAACAGCTAGTTAATGAGAGAGGTCGAAGGTAAATGGCTAGAATCGAGCAAGCTCACAGGCGGGCCACAAACAGACAACATCTTGGAACTCGTCGATCCTTGTCACCGATGGGAGTAGCAGACGACCTCACCGGGTTCCACTCATGACAGTTTACCTGAATGTCCTGGTCCGTCCCCAGACCTCAACCCAATAGAGCATAATGGGATGAGATGGAACGGGCTGTTATCAGCATGATTGTACTGCTGTCCAATCTGCAGTAAATGCGTGAAGCCATCGCGTCAGCATGGACCAACATCCGACACCTTGTAGAATCAATAGCCCGAATAATTCAGGCTGTTCTGGAGGCAAAGGGGGTCCCAGTACTAGATGGGTTTACCTAATAAACTGTCTGGTTGAGTGTATATTATAGCAATAGATAGAAATACAATGTAGCTATATATTGTTCCATAAACAACCTTATAAGTTATCTAAGTGTCACGGCCGTTTAAAGGAGTGGATTACTTATAAGGTTACTTATTTATTTACCGATGTCAAAAACAATAAATATCACAACGACACGTGACGCCAACGTAGTGCATCCAGGCAACTAACAAGGACCCACAAAACCAACTTGGAAAATGGCATCCTAAATAGGCTCCCCAATCAGAGACAACGATAAACAGCTGTCTCTGATTGGGAACCCATCCAGGTCCACCATCAACCTACATACCCATAGACCAGGGGTGTCAAACTCATTCCACGGAGGGCCTAGTGTCTGCAAGTTTTTGGTTTTTCCTTTCAAAAAAGCCCTAGACAACCAGGTGTGGGGAGTTCCTAACTAATTAGTCATGTTAATTCATCCATCAAGTACAAGGGAGGAGCGAAAACCCGCAGACACTCGGCCCTCCGTGGAATGAGTTTGACACCTGTGCCATAGACAATACAAAATCCCCATAGATAACAAAAACCCTAGACATGACAAAAAAACCTTGACAATACAAAAACTAAACAAACCACCCTTGTCACACCCTGACCTAACCAAATAATAAAGAAAGCAAATATAACTAAAGTCAGGGCGTGCCACTAATATTGATTCAGTATCTAAAAGGCGGCTTGATTCCGTGGGCAGTAAGCCTTAACGGCCTATAAACCATCTCCTGATTCGGTAACGTGAGGCAGCTTGATGTACAATACAATGTACAGTATACCTCCTGGACAGGATACGCACGCACACACACACACACACACACACACACACACACACACACACACACACACACACACACACACACACACACACACACACACACACACACACACACACACACACACACACACACACACTTGCATAGCTCCCAGTCTTTGCCACGCCTAATCATGTTTTAACAATATGGCGTGACATACAATGCAGTGTTTCTTTGTTTATTTTCGCTGGGAACACAACCTCTCGTTGTGTATAATATGTTACGCCGATGGAGTCTCTACAGGCTCCGACTATTACTGACACCGTCCTAAGAGACCACACTTTGGCATCAGGAGATATTCTGAGTTGAGATCCATGTGTATAGAGCACATGGACTGGTACCCCCCTGTATATAGCCTCCACATTGACTCTGTACCGGTAACACCTGTATATAGCCTCCACACTGACTCTGTACCGGTACCCTCTGTATATAGCCTCCACATTGACTCTGTACCGGTACCCCCTGTATATAGCCTCCACATTGACTCTGTACCGGTACCTCCTGTATATAGCCTCCACACTGACTCTGTACCGGTACCCTCTGTATATAGCCTCCACATTGACTCTGTACCGGTACCCTCTGTATATAGCCTCCACATTGACTCTGTACTGTTACCTCCTGTATATAGCCTCCACACTGACTCTGTACCGGTACCCTCTGTATATAGCCTCCACATTGACTCTGTACCGGTACACCCTGTATATAACCTCCACACTGACTCTGTACCGGTACCCTCTGTATATAGCCTCCACATTGACTCTGTACTGTTACCCCCTGTATATAGCCTCCACATTGACTCTGTACCGGTACCCTCTGTATATAGCCTCCACATTGACTCTGTACCGGTACACCCTGTATATAGCCTCCACATTGACTCTTTACCAGTACCCTCTGTATATAGCCTCCACATTGACTCTGTACTGTTACCTCCTGTATATAGCCTCCACACTGACTCTGTACCGGTACCCTCTGTATATAGCCTCCACATTGACTCTGTACCGGTACACCCTGTATATAGCCTCCACACTGACTCTGTACCGGTACCCCCTGTATATAGCCTCCACATTGACTCTGTACCAGTACCCCCTGTATATAGTCTCCACATTGACTCTGTACCAGTACCCCCTGTATATAGCCTCCACATTGACTCCGTGCCGTAACACCCTGTATATAGCCTCCACATTGACTCTGTACCGTAACACCCTGTATATAGCCTCCACAATGACTCTGTACCGGTACCCCCTGTATATAGCCTCCACATTGACTCTGTACCGGTAACACCTGTATATAGCCTCCACATTGACTCTGTACCGTAACACCCTGTATATAGCCTCCACACTGACTCTGTACCGGTACCCTCTGTATATAGCCTCCACATTGACTCTGTACCGGTACCCTCTGTATATAGCCTCCACATTGACTCTGTACTGTTACCTCCTGTATATAGCCTCCACACTGACTCTGTACCGGTACCCTCTGTATATAGCCTCCACATTGACTCTGTACTGTTACTCTCTGTATATAGCCTCCACATTGACTCTGTACTGTTACCCCCTGTATATAGCCTCCACATTGACTCTGTACTGTTACCCTCTGTATATAGCCTCCACATTGACTCTGTACTGGTACCCCCTGTATATAGCCTCCACACTGACTCTGTACCGGTACCCTCTGTATATAGCCTCCACATTGACTCTGTACCGGTACCCCCTGTATATAGCCTCCACATTGACTCTGTACTGTTACCCCCTGTATATAGCCTCCACATTGACTCTGTACCGGTACACCCTGTATATAGCCTCCACATTGACTCTGTACCGTAACACCCTGTATATAGCCTCCACATTGACTCTGTACCGGTACCCCCTGTATATAGCCTCCACATTGACTCTGTACCAGTACCCCCTGTATATAGCCTCCACATTGACTCTGTATCAGTACCCCCCGTATATAGCCTCCACATTGACTCTCTACCGGTAACCCCTGTATATAGCCTCCACATTGACTCTGTACCGATACCCCCTGTATATAGTCTCCACATTGACTCTGTACCAGTACCCCCTGTATATAGCCTCCACATTGTGTCTGTACCGGTACCCACCTGTATATAGTCTCCACATTGACTCTGTACCGGTAACCCCTGTATATAGCCTCCACATTGACTCTGTACCGTAACACCCTGTATATAGCCTCCACATTGACTCTGTACCGTAACACCCTGTATATAGCCTTCACATTGACTCTGTACCGGTACCCCCTGTATATAGCCTCCACATTGACTCTGTACCGTAACACCCTGTATATAGCCTCCACATTGACTCTGTACCGTAACACCCTGTATATAGCCTTCACATTGACTCTGTACCGGTACCCCCTGTATATAGCCTCCACATTGACTCTGTACCGTAACACCCTGTATATAGCCTCCACATTGACTCTGTACCGTAACACCCTGTATATAGCCTCCACATTGACTCTGTACCGTAACACCCTGTATATAGCCTCCACATTGACTCTGTACCGTAACACCCTGTATATAGCCTCCACATTGACTCTGTACCGTAACACCCTGTATATAGCCTCCACATTGACTCTGTACCGTAACCCCCTGTATATAGCCTCCACATTGACTCTGTACCGTAACACCCTGTAAATAGCCTCCACATTGACTCTGTACCGTAACCCCCTGTATATAGCCTCCACATTGACTCTGTACCGTAACACCCTGTATATAGCCTCCACATTGACTCTGTACCGTAGCACCCTGTATATAGCCTCCACATTGACTCTGTACCGTAGCACCCTGTAAATAGCTTCGCTATTGTTATTTTACTGCTACTCTTTAATTACTTGTTACTTTCATATTTTTTTTATGTTTCTTTTTTAATTTATTTTTTGAACTGCATTTATTTCTTATTCTTATATATATATATTTTTTTTGTTGTTGTATTTTTTAAACTGCATTGTTGGTTAAGCGCCTGTAAGTAAGCATTTTACTGTAAGGTCTATATACCTCTTTGTATTCGGCGCATGTGACAAATAGAATTTGATTTGATTTAATGTAGACTTTTGCGTTGTGTGACGGCTGTGTATCAGCGACACTCTATCGTGTTGACAGCAATGCACGGCTTCTGCAAAAGTCTGCCTTTGTGGAGCTCAATGCACACGGTCTGCCTTTATGGAGCTCAATGCACACGGTCTGCCTTTATGGAGCTCAATGCACACGGTCTGCCTTTATGGAGCTCAATGCACACGGTCTGCCTTTATGGAGCTCAATGCACACGGTCTGCCTTTATGGAGCTCAATGCACACGATCTGCCTTTATGGAGCTCAATGCACACGGTCTGCCTTTATGGAGCTCAATGCACTCGTCACAACGTGCTGCAGGTTAAACGGTCCGTCTGGCGCTTCTCTCAAACCCGTTGAGCCACTCAGCAGAGCTTTTCTATTCTCTTTTGTAACAGAAGATCTGTATTTACAGATTGTCAACCTGGCAAGCCTGTTTTAACCTCAATGTTGGTTGTGTCCGTTAGGCACCAAACATAAGATAACGGACTGAAACAGGGACGGATTACATGGAAATGCCTATTACCATGTGTTAACCCTGTCTCTATAGGAACTACCATGTGTTAACCCTGTCTCTATAGGAACTACCATGTGTTCTACTCCCTGTTAACCCTGTCTCTATAGGAACTACCATGTGTTAACCCTGTCTCTATAGGAACTACCATGTGTTCTACTCCCTGTTAACCCTGTCTCTATAGGAACTACCATGTGTTCTACTCCCTGTTAACCCTGTCTCTATAGGAACTACCATGTGTTAACCCTGTCTCTATAGGAACTACCATGTGTTAACCCTGTCTCTATAGGAACTACCATGTGTTAACCCTGTCTCTATAGGAACTACCATGTGTTAACCCTGTCTCTATAGGAACTACCATGTGTTAACCCTGTCTCTATAGGAACTACCATGTGTTCTACTCCCTGTTAACCCTGTCTCTATAGGAACTACCATGTGTTAACTCTGTCTCTATAGGAACTACCATGTGTTAACCCTGTCTATATAGGAACTACCATGTGTTCTACTCCCTGTTAACCCTGTCTCTATAGGAACTACCATGTGTTCTACTCCCTGTTAACCCTGTCTCTATAGGAACTACCATGTGTTAACCCTGTCTCTATAGGAACTACCATGTGTTCTACTCCCTGTTAACCCTGTCTCTATAGGAACTACCATGTGTTAACCCTGTCTCTATAGGAACTACCATGTGTTCTACTCCCTGTTAACCCTGTCTCTATAGGAACTACCATGTGTTCTACTCCATGTTAACCCTGTCTCTATAGGAACTACCATGTGTTCTACTCCCTGTTAACCCTGTCTCTATAGGAACTACCATGTGTTCTACTCCCTGTTAACCCTGTCTCTATAGGAACTACCATGTGTTCTACTCCCTGTTAACCCTGTCTCTATAGGAACTACCATGTGTTAACCCTGTCTCTATAGGAACTACCATGTGTTAACCCTGTCTCTATAGGAACTACCATGTGTTCTACTCCCTGTTAACCCTGTCTCTATAGGAACTACCATGTGTTAACCCTGTCTCTATAGGAACTACCATGTGTTAACCCTGTCTCTATAGGAACTACCATGTGTTAACCCTGTCTCTATAGGAACTACCATGTGTTCTACTCCCTGTTAACCCTGTCTCTATAGGAACTACCATGTGTTCTACTCCCTGTTAACCCTGTCTCTATAGGATCTACCATGTGTTAACCCTGTCTCTATAGGAACTACCATGTGTTAACCCTGTCTCTATAGGAACTACCATGTGTTCTACTCCCTGTTAACCCTGTCTCTATAGGAACTACCATGTGTTCTACTCTCTGTTAACCCTGTCTCTATAGGAACTACCATGTGTTCTACTCCCTGTTAACCCTGTCTCTCTAGGAACTACCATGTGTTCTACTCCCTGTTAACCCTGTCTCTATAGGAACTACCATGTGTTCTACTCCCTGTTAACCCTGTCTCTATAGGAACTACCATGTGTTAACCCTCTCTCTAGAAGAACTACCATGTGTTCTACTCCCTGTTAACCCTGTCTCTATAGGAACTACCATGTGTTCTACTCCCTGTTAACCCTGTCTCTATAGGAACTACCATGTGTTCTACTCCCTGTTAACCCTGTCTCTATAGGAACTACCATATGTTAACCCTGTCTCTATAGGAACTACCATGTGTTCTACTCCCTGTTAACCCTGTCTCTATAGGAACTACCATGTGTTAACCCTGTCTCTATAGGAACTACCATGTGTTCTACTCCCTGTTAACCCTGTCTCTATAGGAACTACCATGTGTTCTACTCCCTGTTAACCCTGTCTCTATAGGAACTACCATGTGTTAACCCTGTCTCTATAGGAACTACCATGTGTTAACCCTGTCTCTATAGGAACTACCATGTGATCTACTCCCTGTTAACCCTGTCTCTATAGGAACTACCATGTGTTAACCCTGTCTCTATAGGAACTACCATGTGTTCTACTCCCTGTTAACCCTGTCTCTATAGGAACTACCATGTGTTCTACTCCATGTTAACCCTGTCTCTATAGGAACTACCATGTGTTCTACTCCCTGTTAACCCTGTCTCTATAGGAACTACCATGTGTTCTACTCCCTGTTAACCCTGTCTCTATAGGAACTACTATGTGTTCTACTCCCTGTTAACCCTGTCTCTATAGGAACTACCATGTGTTAACCCTGTCTCTATAGGAACTACCATGTGTTCTACTCCCTGTTAACCCTGTCTCTATAGGAACTACCATGTGTTCTACTCCCTGTTAACCCTGTCTCTATAGGAACTACCATGTGTTCTACTCCCTGTTAACCCTGTCTCTATAGGAACTACCATGTGTTAACCCTGTCTCTATAGGAACTACCATGTGTTAACTCTGTCTCTATAGGAACTACCATGTGATCTACTCCCTGTTAACCCTGTCTCTATAGGAACTACCATGTGTTAACTCTGTCTCTATAGGAACTACCATGTGTTAACCCTGTCTCTATAGGAACTACCATGTGTTCTACTCCCTGTCACTATAGGAACTACCATGTGTTCTACTCCCTGTCTCTATAGGAACTACCATGTGTTCTACTCCCTGTTAACCCTGTCTCTATAGGAACTACCATGTGTTCTACTCCATGTTAACCCTGTCTCTATAGGAACTACCATGTGTTCTACTCCCTGTTAACCCTGTCTCTATAGGAACTACCATGTGTTCTACTCCCTGTTAACCCTGTCTCTATAGGAACTACTATGTGTTCTACTCCCTGTTAACCCTGTCTCTATAGGAACTACCATGTGTTAACCCTGTCTCTATAGGAACTACCATGTGTTCTACTCCCTGTTAACCCTGTCTCTATAGGAACTACCATGTGTTCTACTCCCTGTTAACCCTGTCTCTATAGGAACTACCATGTGTTCTACTCCCTGTTAACCCTGTCTCTATAGGAACTACCATGTGTTAACCCTGTCTCTATAGGAACTACCATGTGTTAACTCTGTCTCTATAGGAACTACCATGTGATCTACTCCCTGTTAACCCTGTCTCTATAGGAACTACCATGTGTTCTACTCCCTGTTAACCCTGTCTCTATAGGAACTACCATGTGTTCTACTCCCTGTTAACCCTGTCTCTATAGGAACTACCATGTGTTAACCCTGTCTCTATAGGAACTACCATGTGTTAACCCTGTCTCTATAGGAACTACCATGTGTTAACCCTGTCTCTATAGGAACTACCATGTGTTAACTCTGTCTCTTTAGGAACTACCATGTGTTAACCCTGTCTCTATAGGAACTACCATGTGTTAACCCTGTCTCTATAGGAACTACCATGTGTTAACTCTGTCTCTATAGGAACTACCATGTGTTCTACTCCCTGTCACTATAGGAACTACCATGTGTTAACCCTGTCTCTATAGGAACTACCATGTGTTAACCCTGTCTCTATAGGAACTACCATGTGTTAACCCTGTCTCTATAGGAACTACCATGTGTTAACCCTGTCTCTATAGGAACTACCATGTGTTCTACTCCCTGTTAACCCTGTCTCTATAGGAACTACCATGTGTTAACCCTGTCTCTATAGGAACTACCATGTGTTCTACTCCCTGTTAACCCTGTCTCTCTAGGAACTACCATGTGTTAACCCTGTCTCTATAGGAACTACCATGTGTTAACCCTGTCTCTATAGGAACTACCATGTGTTCTACTACCTTTTGGCTGGAGCCACTGAGGAGGAGAGGAAGTCCTTCCACCTGCTCAAACCAGAGGAGTACCACTACCTCAACCAGGTGGGCACTGACACACACTCACACACACACACAGACACACACACACACACACACACACACACACACACACACACACACACACACACACACACACACACACACACACACACACACACAGAGACACACACACACACACACACACACACACACACACACACACACACACACACACACACACACACACACACACACACACACACACACACACACACACACACACACACACACACACACACACACACACAGTCTCTTTACATGTAGCCTCTAGTCTCTTTACATGTAGCCTCTAGTCTCGTTACTGTTTCGTGTAGCCCCTAGTCTACTGTTTCCAACAGGATTATAATGTTGGCTGTCATGCATCATGGCATCAAACCTCTGTAGATGGTGAGAGGGCTGCTTAGACTGTAGATGGTAAAGGCTGGCAGTTTAGTTGGATGTTTGTTTCTCTTCAGTAGTTTGTTCATTTATCATAAATGGAGCACTTCTCAGCACATTGGCTGTTGATTGTGTTGACCCATATTTATAGTGTGTGTGTGTTTGTTTTGTGTGTGTGTTTGTTTTGTGTGTGTTTGTTTGTTTTGTGTGTGTGTTTGTTTTGTGTGTGTGTGTGTTTTGTGTGTGTGTTTGTTTGTTTTGTGTGTGTGTTTGTTTGTTTTGTGTGTGTGTGTGGACATCTGCCTACTTTGGCAACAGATTCACAGGACTCTGGTTAAAATCAGTGTTTTCCTTGGTTATTTTTTGGCATCCCCAAAAACATTACAGTTTTTGTCCTCCTCTCTTCCCCCAAAACACTCCTAATCCCAACGACAACAAACCCAGCTCCAAGCCGTCTGTTACTATGCACCACTGTTTCCATGGCGACAGCAGGAGTACGTGTGCGGCGGGACTGGCAGTCTTGTGTGTGACCATGGCATGTGTGTTTGTGGTGTGTACAGTAGTCTCTCTCTGTCTCCCTCTCTGTCTCCCTCTCTGTCTCCCTCTCTGTCTCCCTCT